>NW_028270183.1:52543727-52732894 GCF_037043375.1 Chiloscyllium plagiosum
AGCTGAGGACAGTAAGAGCTCTGGAGGAATATAGGAAGAGTATGACAAGTTTTAAACAAGGAATCGAGCGGGCTAAAAGTGGTCATGAAATAGCTTTAGCGAGCAGAATTAAGGAAAACTCCAAAGCATTTTATTCTTATATAACAAGCAAGTGGGTAACTGGAGAAAGGATTGGTCCACTAAAAGATAATGAAGGAAGGTGAAGGCTGTGTGCCGAACCTGAGAGAATGGGTGAGATTTTGAATGATTACTTTACATCAGTAATTCACTGAGGAGAGGAACATGATGAATCTTGAGATTAAACATAGAAGTTTGTTTTGCCTGGATTACGTTGGCATAAGTAGGACAGATGTGTTGGCTATGGTCGAGGTTATCAAGGTGAACAAATCCCCAGGACCGGATGGGATCGATCCCAGGTTGTTGAGAGAGGCGAGAGCAGAAATATCTGGGGCCCTGACAGATATCTTTGCCCTTCCTATCCTTAAAAACAGGAGAGGTGCCGGAGGGCTAGGAGTTTCCTCATGTTGTCCCCTGTACAAGAAGGGTAGTAGGGATATTCCAGATAACTACAGACCAGTGAGCCGGACGTCGGTGATGGGGAAGTTGCTGGAGAGGGGACTGAGAGATAGGGTCTACTTATATTTGGAAAGGAATGTTCTTATTGGTGATGGGCAATATGGTTTTGTACGGGGAGATCGTGCCTTACCAACTTGATAGAGTTCTTCGAGGAAGTGACCAAATTGTTAGGTGAGAGAAGGGCTGTTGATGTAATATACATGGACTTTCTTAAGGCGTTTAATAAGGTTCCCCATTGTAGACTAAGGGATAAAGTGAAGTCACATGGTGTGCAGGGTGATCGAGCTAGGTGGATAAAGAACTAGTTGAGCAACAGGAGACAGAGAGTAGTAGTTGAAGGGAGTTTCTCGTAATGGAGAAAGGTGACCAATGGTGTTCCGCAGGGGTCAATATAAGGGCCCCGTTGTGTCTAATATACATAAATGATCTAGAAGAGGGCACTGTTGGTATGATCAGCAAGTTTGCAGATGACACAAAGATTAGTGGAGTGGCAGAAAGCATAAGGGACTGTCAGAGAATACAGCAGGTTATACATAGACTGGAGAGTCGGGCGGAAAAGTGGCAGATGGCATTCAATCCAGACTAATGTGAGGTGGTACATTTTGGCAAGTCTAATTCTATAGCGAATTATACATTGAAGGGAAGAGCCTTGGGAATAGTTGATGGGTACAAAGATCTGGGAGTGCAGGTCCATTATACACTGAAGGTTGCTGCACAGGTGGATAGAGTGGTCAAGAAGGCATATAGTACGTTTGCACTCATCGGACGGGTATTGAGTAGAAGAGTTGGCAAGTCATGTTCAAATTTTACAAGATATTTGTTCGACCGCATTTAGCATACTGTGTACAGTCCTGTGCGCCACATTACCAAAAGGATGTGGACGCTTTTGAGACGGTACAGAGAAGGTTTACGAGGATGTTGCCTGGTATGCAAGGTGCTAGCGATGAAGAGAGGTTGAGTAGGTTAGATTAATTTCCACTGGAAAAAAGTAGATTGAGGGGGGACCTCATAAAGGGTATAGACTGGGTGGATAGAGACAAGCTTTTCCCAGGGTGAAGAATTCAATAACGACAGGTCACGCTTTCAAGGTGAGAGGTGGAATGTATAAGGGGAAAGTACGCGGCAAGTACTTCATACAGAGGGTAGTGGGCGTTTGGAACGCGTTGCCAGCAGAGGTGGTAGAGGCCGGAACGGTAGAATCATTTAAAATGCGTCTGGATAGATGCATGAGTAGGTGGGTAGCAAAAGGAAACAAATGCTTCAGAATTGACCGACAAATTTAGACATTACATTTGCATCGGCTCAGACTTGGAAGAAACGCCTCCCTACAACCCACCCTCCCATCCTGCCACCTTCCTCTGCCACCGCAGGAATTGCAAAGCCTGCGCCCGCACTTCCTCCCTCACCTCCAGCCAAGGCCCTAATGGAGCCTTCGACATCCATCAAAGATTTCCCTGCACATTCACCAACACCAATTATTGTATCCGTTGCTCCCGATGCAGTCTCTTCCAAGCAGAGAACATCTCTGGGACACCCACACCCATCAACCACACGGCCCTGGGCTCAACATTTCAACGTCCTCTTCCACTCTGTCGAGGACATGGAGGTCCTGGGCCTCCTTCACCGCCACTCCGTCACCACTGGACGCATAGAGGAAGAACGCCTCATCTTCCGCCTCAGAACACTTCAACCCAAGGGCATCAATGTGGACTTCAACAGTTTCCTCATTTCCCCTTCCCCCACTTCACCCCAGTTCCAAACTTCCAAATCAGCACTGTCCCCATGACTTGTCCTACCAGCCTATATTCTTTACCACCTAACACCTTCACCCCCTCCCCCTCGCCTATTGTACTCTATGCTACTTTCTCCCCACCCCCACTCTCCTCTCACATATCTCTCCACCCTTCAGGCTCTCTGCCTGTCTTCCTGATGAAGGGCATTTGCCCGAAACGTCGATTTTACTGCTACTTCGATGCTGCCTGAACGGCTGTGCTTTTCCAGCACCACTCTAATCTAGACTCAGACTTGGAAGGCCGACGGGCCTATTCCTGGGCTGTACATTATCTTTGTTCTCTTTGTTCGAATACATTGAGTTTTAGATGGCTCATCATATCAGAAGATAATTGGGAATGGATCCGATGTGATCTCCTTTCCAGCGACGTTCCCATCCACGGAAGGAGATAGGGCGATTACACGATGACTTGATCACTTGTTTCATTTAAACACTTATTAGTTATTTTGATGTGCATAATTGAAACTGCCGAGAAAGGAATGATGGCTTAGGCTTGACTTTTAATGTTTGATGACCTCAGTGATGCTGATTTCATTGGCAAATTTGTAATCCAAACATGGAGACGAAATAGAAAATTAATGGCTTCTCATATATTTCCTCCACTAATTCTTTTGGTCTTGAATTCACAGATCAAACGGTATGAAGCTTAAGTGCTTCACATTATAAATGCACAAGAATTCGTGGAGAGAGAATCGATAGTTAACGTTTCGAGTCCATCTTGTGAAAGGTCCGAAAGAATGGTTACTGGACTCGAAACGTTTAAGCTGTCATTCTTTCCAAAGTTGTTGCCCATCTCTTGACTTTCTCAACTTAATTTTCTATTTTGTTTCAGACCTTCAGTACTCGCACCACTCTGTTTTGTTTGCTGCAAGAGGAGAATTTTCGATCACATTTTTGTGAATCTATTTATGCTCAAATTGTTCCAGGGATGTATTCCAAAACATTTTATTATTGTTGTTGTTATTTTATTATTATTGTTATTATTATTATTATTATTATTATTATTATTATCATCGTAAATAATAATTGTTATGCAAGATCTGAAGAGCGTTTGGAAACTCTGACTCCCAGAAAAGTGCTGAAATACTCAGGGGGTCTCTGGACTGTTGAGAATTAATAAGGCATGATTCGTGAGGAGAATAACGCAAAATGTCACGGAAAATAGTTAGAGTGCAGAAGACTTTCTATAAATAACACAGCGACTTCGAGTCTCAAAGGAAACCATGTTGTATCAAAACGTGACCATTACCTGAGGTGTTGAAAACCAAAAGTGCAAAACAGAATACGCCCTTAAAGCATTTCGGACTTTAGTGATTTTTACCTCTGAATAATTTGATAATCAGATTCAAAGCATATTTCATTCCATTCGTTAACTCATTTCTGAATTTGTTCTGAGTACCTGCATAAATGAATGGATTAGTGCAGGAGCTCAAAAGCTGAAGCATATATCCACTTTCCTCAATAATAAAATTAGATTCTTTGGAATTTGAAGCTGAGGAATAGGTAATGCTTGCAATTTGGACATAGAGGAACGTTATTAGATCTAAGGAATAAGACATGGTAAAACCTCCCGAGACACAGAAAAGTAAAACAATAGACTTTCTCCTCTTCTCCATCTCTGGGTCACTCTGATTCTCTCCATTCCTAGGAACCCGCAGCCGCCTGCGGGCTCTACTAGCTGCTAGAATGTGTTTGACGGTGAAAACATTCAGCAACAGAATAATAATGAATGGGAGGCAAGTGGTTAAAACCACCATCATGCAGTCATACGCAATCCACGTCGATGACGAATAAAATACTGCTTTTGTCTTGCAGTACCAAGGTACGTTATCAATTACAAAGGCTGGTTCACAAGTAAAATACAAGGGGATATTTCGTGCAAAGCTTAGAACACAGATAGAGATAACAATAACAACTGAGGTTTTCCTTGTACAATATTTGTTTTTCAGCTTTTGAGTGCAAATTGCTACAAATCGATCAATAGTAAACGCAACAGTTACCCATACAGAAGAATCTCTGATACCATAAATTAGAATAAAGCTAAGAGTAAGTACTGGAGTGATGGAGAGGAAACTGAATGTCAAATATCTACCTAAAATTCGATTTAAAATTACTCCGGTAATCATGACCAGGAGATCTGTTATGGCCATAGACATCATGTAAAAAGTGATACATCGAGAGAGACCACATTTTCCTCGAGACAAAACGATAATCACTGCCAAATTAGCTGTAAGCAAGAAATATAGAGAATGATTAAATGATAGAAGGAAATAAATACAGAACAGAAAATGTTGGAAGCATTTATGAAGATGCAGCATGTCATATGAGTAGATGGTTATAGCTACTTACTGAAGAATAGGGACCTTAAAACATGCAATGAAACCTCATTACATTATGTAATTCTAGCTCAAGTCTATTGAATAAAACTAACAGCAAGTGTTGAGTTTCCAAAGTGGTGACTGAGCTGCGGGAACTATAATCAATCATGGCCTCGCTTGATGCCTTTTTGCAAAGGAAAATTCGTGATTTTGAAACGATTGCACAAAAATGGCGCACCAATATAACATTTGCTCGAACGTCAACAGACCTACAGCGGAAGCCAAACTGAAGAGAGCATGAATGGTTCATGTTCGCCATCGGTAACTAAAAGAAAAGAAAACATATCCTTGACTCATAAAAAAACGTAAAGGAATTTGTGCTGAAGTTCGAAAATCTGGTGCTCCTGACTGATAATTTCCTGAAGCTCAACATATCACTTTTCTGCGATGGTTCTGATATTTCAAAATCAAAACTCACATAGATTGAGGAAACATCTAACAAAATGATGCATACTGATATAACAACGGTGAGAAATTCTAGGGGAAAAACATGATGCGTACAATTGTAAGTGTGTGGCATTTTTGCAGGCTTGTCTAACACACCGAATATTCCCGCATGCAAAACTCATTTTTTGATGGAAATCTATATTATGCTTAAAATGCATTTAAAGTTCTCAGTTTTAAGACATAATTTCACTTCCACCATCAGCGAGAATTTATATACGTGTAAAATAATTAAATTTACCAGTTATATCCAATAGAAAACATAATTTTTGGATATAAATTATTCCAAAGAGAAAGATAAAACAAACTGCTATCGGAAAGAACTCCAAACATAACTTAATAGTGTCAGTAAACTTGACGTTTCATACAATTAAATTGGAAAGTTAATATCCAAAATGTGTCGAAGCCTTTCAGAAAATGGGAAATAACATCTCAACGGAAAAATAAATCTGTTCTGTTAAACGGATCCATTTTATGTTGAAGCAGGGAATCCATACAGTCAAATTGGCAAAATGTAATCATTAATAAAATACAAAGTTTTACCTGCAACTCCAATTGTTGCAATAACTGGGTAATAAATGGCAAATACTAAGCCTGATGGTAATCCATGCATTGTTCATATGCTCTTCAAATGCTTTCAGCACTTCTCCAATGCACAACTGCAAATATACCTGATGCCAGACTCTAGGGAGTTGTCCTGATTAATTAGACTGTGTGAATTTCTTTTTATCTGAAACGACTGTGTTTGTATTGCATTGAATTGAATATTCGTCTTCTCAGATGCAATGACATAGTGTTCATTAGTAATACTTACAGAGTACAGTTGAATTATCGTAGAAAACATTTTAAGCATAAACTTACAATTTTAAAAGGGAACTCGTCAAAACAAAGAAACCTTGAATTTAAGGTGAATAATTCTCTTCAGTTGCTTGATTGCAAGGTATCACTACTCAGAAAAATCTGGCAAGAAAGGAAAGTGCAGCCAGTTTCTTGATGTTGGTTGCTCAGTGCTCCTGGATGCAGGTCACTTGTGAGATGCGGTCTCTGTTCTTGATGCAAAAAAGTAATTTGATTAAACTGCCAATGGTAATGAACATCGATAGCAGCATCCACGTGGTTCAATGTGCACCGATTCATTTGCCAATGGTTACTTTCATCTCAGAGTTCCCAAGATCAGTGTCACTATTTCAAAATGTCAGTGGTCAACTTCATCATGAGGTGCCCCACTACACCATAACCAGGCCCTTTTAAATACAAGCAATCAAAATGAAGAAGTGCAGGCCATTATTATTGGGTTCTATTTGGAGAAATGATGGCCAACATGATTACATTTTGGAGAAGCTGGTTCAATTCAGTTTAAGCATAATGACATTTTGTAAAAACAATATCTGATCAGAACCGATTGCCTCGGAAGAGTCGCTGTTATTTCACGGAATTAATAATTCTAAGATTACTCGGTAAGTCTTCTGCGGAAATATCTCATGGTTAATTGAATAAACATCGAAATAAATATCGGGGCAAATGGCTGCAATCATTTTCGGTTTTTGACAAAATCAACATATTTCGCCGATATCCTTTAACCGATGAAAATCTCCATTCTTCTCTGCCGTAAATCAGACTTCACAACTTTGTCACTCGAGTCTATTTTTTGAGCAACTGTGGATGGATGACAGATGTTAGTGATGCCGACATCGTATGAAATAATAACTCATATTAAAGTAAAACTCTTCAATATAGGCTGGTTAATCCCGGCAAAACTGTATAAAGCCTGGTCCATGATGGATAGATTCAATGTAGAATGGTTCAACGAAGCAAGGTTTTCCTAAGGACTATTAGATTCACATATTCATCAAATTTATTGCAGTAAGTTTGAAAGTTTTCTCCAAAGAACTGTTGAACTGATATATTTGAAACATGTTCAGTGAGGTCAATGTGAAATCCTTCAATGCAATGCAAACAGTAATGACCCAAAACTGTTCACAAGAAGTTTATTTTGTTTTTACATGTCCAGGTGCGTCCAAGATGGTTCCTTCCAGAACACATATTCGAGTCAGCTTGCGTAATTTAAGTGCAAACAGGCCATGATTCGTTCGTTTGTAGTTAACAAGATTAACAAGGTTATTAGTTAACAAGATACTTCTAAGCACTGTGAATTTTGCTGTGCAAGCACAAATTCAACCAGTTACTGGCAGAGCACGTGGTCCCAGAATGTGATTTTAATGTAACGCAGCAAGTTTCAAGCTCTTCCCACACGTGAATGATTTTGAAAGATGACGAATGTCTTGCAGACTGGAAACTTGATATCGACTTGAACAGAAAGAACCGTCGTCTAACCACAACTGAGTTTATAAACGTCAGGGGAAGGAAAAAGAAACTGAATCACAAGTTCATAAACATTTGTCGACTTTGGAGCTATTACAGAGATATGTAGGGTCCATAATCTTGAGGAGGTTGAACACAGTAATGAATGTTTATACTACAAACATTACCTGACAAAAATTAGTGTAGATTAGAAAACACAGAGTAACATGGAAACACATGAAATGGAACAAGAAATGATCACATTATCCTTGAAACTTTCAATGCCATTTCATAACATGATAACTGATCTGATTTTAATTTCATGCCTCCATTGGGGAAAATCCAAGACAATCATTCATCCCGTTGCTAATTAACAATTTATGTCCCAGTATGCCAAATAAGTTTTTGTTCATTCTCTGTTTTAAACGAGACACACCTTTCTTACAAGCTATAAGCCTTCATTCTAGATTTTACCGCAATAAGACACATCATTTCAAATATACCGCCTCAGGCGACTGACGTGCAGTTTGCACGTTCTCCCCGTGTCTGCGTGGGTTTCCTCCGGGTGCTTCGGTTTCCTCCCACCATCCAAAGATGTGCAGGGTCAGGTGAATTGGCCATACTAAATTGCCTGTAGTGTTAGGTAAGGGGTAAATGTAGGAGTATGGGTGGGTTTCGCTTCGGCGGGTCGGTGTGGACTTGTTGGGCCGAAAGGCCTGTTTCCACACTGTAATCTAATCTAAGTCTAACCAGGTCTTTTTTTTCCTGTTCCATCATGCAGATTCTACAAAGTTTCAGAGTGTTGGTTCTCGACTGTCCAAAATGTCTGCATAAGGCAATCCGTTCATTCCTGGTGCTAGTCTACCAAACATTATAAGACCCGTGTCCAAACCAAACTATGTTACCATAAATACAATGAACCGTATTGCAAACAGTATTCCAGTTATGGGCACATAAATGCCCCATATAATTGTTGCCCTCAGCATAAAACGTAACGTTCTGTTCAATGTTCTGCTTACATGTCGCACCCCCTGCATTTGTGATTTAAGTACTTGATCCTTCCCAGAGCTCACAAGTCTCTCATCACATAATTATGCTTCTTTCTTGTACATTTTAACTTGGGCAATTGGACAATTTCCCGCAGTGTACTTCTTTCGCCTGAACTTTCATCACTCACTTAACCAACCCATAAAATATTAAAGCTGCTTCTGCCTTGTTCACACTTGTCAGAAACATAGATTGCCTCACAGGCATTTCTCCATGCGAGGAGGAATTCATCAAGCGAAAACTCTGAGAGAAGTGGAGAGAGTGCCAGAGAGTGAGAGAGAGAGAGAGAGAGGGAGAGAGAGAGAGGGAGAGAGAGAGAGAGAGAGAGAGAGAGAGAGAGAGAGAGAGAGAGAGAGAGAGAGAGACATACACAGAGAGAGAGACAGCGAGAGAGAGAAACAGAGAGAGAGAGACAGAGAGAGAGATTGAAAGAGAGGGAGAGTGGTAGAGACAACACAAACTGAGAGAGAGAGGTAGAGAGAGGAAGAAAATAGCAGATATTTTATACTGAAGCTTTGAATCTTAGCTTTATGACGCCAACAGCAACTGCTACCACTGAAAAAACTAAAATTACAAATCCTGGATCGTTGGGAGCATAACTCTCCCATTCAGACTCCGTCCATTGTTCTTCCTTGAAAGAAAAACGCCTCAGCTGCTTGTTTTAGGGATAGTCAATACACAGCTCCTCAGCTAGTGCTTCAACACAGATTTCAGACTGTAGAATGTTTTCTGTTATTTCTCTGTCCACTGAACTTCGCTGTACCTCTCCAGTAAGACAGTCAGATTAGAGATCCCAACACAAAGTTGGGTACGAACTTCAAATAAAAATACATAATCTCAGGAATTGTAGTACTCCCCTCTTCGCCAATGATGTGAGAAATTCCTATGTAACCTTTATTTTCATGTCCCGGGGAGACATCTAACTATGTCCGGTAGCATGGCCCAGGAACCTGTATTGGGCATGTACAAATTCACTGTTAGCCAGGTTAAACATGTAGCCCGCCTCCTGAAGTCGGGCAAATAAACGTTGCAATTGTTCCTCCCACGTGAGACTGAATGATAGCAGATCGTCGATGTATGCAGTACAATTGCGCAATCTCAAAATGAACTTATTGGTTAGTTTTGCAATTTAACAAGCGCGTTTTCTAAATTAACTAACATAAATTTAAACTGGTATAGTCCATTATGAACGAGACAATGAGGACTGCAGATGCTGAGGATCAGAGTCGAAAAGTGTGCTGCTGGAAAAGCAGAGCCAGATAGGCAGCATTTGAGGAGCATGAAATCCGAACTTTCGAGGATCAGCTCTTCATCAGGAATGTGAAGAGCTTCTGCTCGAAACGTTGACTCTCTTTCTACTCGGATGCTGCCTGACCAGCTGCGCTTTTCCTAGAACATACTTTCAACGTAATTTGTTCAATGACATGAAAACATAAATTTCCCATGTCTTTCAGATCGAATTACTTGCTAGTAATCTCTGAGAAAGTCTAACAGTTAGTCATAAGTTGCTTCCCCACCTTTTCATTAAAGTCTTTCAAACAGAGAAAAAGACGTGGAAAAAAAATTGTACCTGCATTGACTTTGTGATAACTGACATATAATGGTTTTGGCATCACTTTTATGGGTGAACTCCATTCATTGTAACTCAGTTCAATTACATTGTATTTGACCAAGTATTGAATCTCTGACGCTGGGCCAACGTTAGCAGTTTAGGTCTATAAGGATGTTGCTTAATTAGAACAGCATTTCCCGCATCTACAACCCGTAAAATTAGATAGGTATTTCCTAGCCTATCCACACATATCTCCCCATACGATAATAATAACTCTTTCAGGTAATTTCGATTTTCCTCTGGAAATTAAATCCGTTATTGATCACGATTACTGAGAGATTCCAATTTAATTGCAGGAATGTCCAATTCAGAATCCACTGAGTTTAGTTCTTCATTCCCTGTTATCATCGGTAATACATTCCAGTTTCACTTCACTTCACGTGTGAAATACCTCTTCAGTATATTCACATGAGATAGTCCCTAAAATCTGTTTCTGTCTTTTTTTGTCATCGATAGTTCTCTTCACTCAATTTCCTTCCGATTTGGTAAGGCCCACTGGGCCTTACATTTAAACCT
Source organism: Chiloscyllium plagiosum (assembly GCF_037043375.1). Classification (NCBI taxonomy): domain Eukaryota; kingdom Metazoa; phylum Chordata; class Chondrichthyes; order Orectolobiformes; family Hemiscylliidae; genus Chiloscyllium; species Chiloscyllium plagiosum. The sequence goes on from NW_028270183.1 coordinate 52,554,394, forward strand.
GCATCTAAAACCAGAAGTTTCACTAATACTTTATCTGCAACAGGAAAATTGCGGCTAAAAATATCTTGAATGTGTACTGTTTCATCACATGCCAGGTTACTGTTTAATGCTTCTACGAGCTCAACTATGCCATTTCCCCTTTCAATTAAATATGTCGTATAGTCCAAATGCGTGATCTCTGAACTCTGACTCGGCAAATTAACTTTGAACACTTTCACTAGTCCTCTCACCTCGTGTAAAAACACGAATTCAATTGGAATACATTCGTCTCAATATGTAATCATCTCCACATCCTCATAAAGGCATTATTTTCAATGTAGAGCCATTCAGGGATACCCTCAGATGCTTTTTCTCTGTATGATTTTTGATACAAATGATGTTGTTTTTCTTTTCATTTACTGTTGTCATCCAGTTAATTTCTCGAAAGGAAACCTGTCACCTTTGTCCTCCACTTGCTTTTGTTAACTTTCGACCATTTGTCAAACTCGGCCTCTGACAACTGGGATTCAATTTCCTAATCTTAATTCCTTTACTTCAATCTCTGCCTTTGTGACCTTGTGACTAAACAGTCAGGATAACATCCTGTATCGCTTCAATTGCCTGCTTTTGCACCGGCTTTTTAACCTGTGTAGACATTGCGCTTATGACCACCTCTGCACTTTACACCAAACTGTCCAAACTCACTACATTTCAGGAAGACTGTTCTTCTCGATAGCAATTCGAATTATTAACATCTTTTTTCTGTCAAATCTCGGATTAGCTGTTAACAATGGTGATAGCTAGACAATATGTTGAAGGTGTTGGCCCCCTGTGTTCTCTGTCTGTGCCATGATGTTTAGATTGATTCTAATCTAAAAAGTGAGAAAACAGAAGTTTACATAAATTCATGCAGTTTTTGAGATCAGAGTTCTACATGAATGCATGCAGTTTTTGAGAAAAGTACAATCTAACTCTGCAAGTACAAATTCACCCCACAAAATATATGTGTGCATGTGGGTCTTTGTCTGTCTGTGTCTGTGTGTCTGTCCACCGCACACAGACACACACACATACAGACAGACAAAGACCCACATGCACACATACATTTTGTAAAGTGAATTTGTACTTGCAGAGTTACATTGTACTTTGCTCAAAAACTGCATTCATTAATGTAGAACTCTGAGCCCAAAGAAGGCATGACTTTATGCAAAACTCTGTTATCTCACTTTTTCGATGAGAATCAATCTAAACATCATGGCACAGACAGAGAACACAGGGGGTCAACACCTTCAACATATTGTCTAGCTATCACCATTGTTAACAGCTAATCCCAGAATGCAACTTTAAAAAAAAAAGTTTTGTGATTGACACATGAAAGAAGTGAAACTATCACTGTATTCTAACAGATGAAAGGCTTAAGAGACAATCAATTTTTCAATGTATAATTTCAGTTACATCACACTGCAAATTTTTGCTATAAATTCTGTGTTACTACCGAGCCCTCCACCATCTTCTGATGAAGGAGCGTCGCTCCGAATGCTAGTGTGCTTCCAATATCATTACATGCTCGTTTTGGCACCCAAGATGAAGCTTTAATCTCGCAAACAAATTATATTAGGAGATCTATAATTTTGCTCTCAAGCAATCCATGATAGGTTTGTAGATTATTTTGTACCCTTTTAGCACCCCCTGTGTTTTGTATTACCTGTTCACGAAAATTAACTAGCTCATCTTGTTTTCCCACATAGACCTTCACAGTGCGTTCGTTACTAACACACCAATTCCTTCACGTGGCAAAACCTATCACCGTGAAAGCAAATGAGCTTTGTGTCTTTACAGTTCATTCCCCCTCACGGCTTTACTTTTTATCCTGTGGTAAACGAACTTTATAATTTTCCTTGAGATCTTTATTTTTACCACCGAGGGATTTCACACCTGCTCAATTTCTATCCCTTAGAGATTGAATATGATGTTGAAAGCCAAACATTGATTTATGCAACAACACATGATCATCTGCTATTTTAGGTGCGAATCTGATTGAACTCTCTGCTCTTCTACATGAGTTCGCAGAGCTTCAGGAAACGAACTTGGAAAACCCTCACCACTAATCGTTTCAAGAATTGTGTCATATATTTGACATATTTTCAATGTCTTCATTCCTCTTTCAAAATTGCTTTTTTTTTGCTCCTTTCAAACTCAAAATATGTCTGAACACATTAGCTCCTTGGTATCATAAAATGCTGTCTGTAGGCCCCAGCTGCCAGTTCATATCGTATTTTTCATCAGCTAATACGCCCCAGATAACCCCCCTGGTAGTGCTGCAAATAACTGAGTCGCTTTAAATAACAGAATTGATTGCATCAACAATGCCCACTTGGTCACTGGACATTTCATTTATAGAGATGCTTTCTGTAATGGAATGAAGAAGGCCGTCATTTTTTTTCCAAGTTGGACAACGTTTAGAAAGGCCTTTGGCTATGATGGCATTATATTACATCAATGTCCTCGTCACTCCTCCTGTTTTTCACCTCAAATAACGTCAGAATATTTTGTGTTTTTGCATTAAGTTTCTGAATTTCAAAATTTCTCTGTTTCTCCTATATTCTGCTAGTGCCTTCTTTTCCTCGTCTTTTCCCTAAACTTTTCAACGTAATTTAAGTTGTTTCATTTCCTTTTCATGTTCTAGGTTTTTCATTTCCGATTGACGTTTAGTGATTTCCAAGGATTCCGATGGCTTTCGTGGCAATAGTAAAGGCTGCGTGATTTCCAGAATTATCTCGCCTATCCTCGCAGACACAGGCAACCCCACTTTAGCTTTCCTGCCAGTTTGGAAAGATTTGCCATGCTCACTTTCTGTAAAACTCTCTGAAGTGACTTTATCCACATGCAGGAAAATCTTAGTGACTAAAGGTGCTATTACTATACATGGTGCACACTGTTTAAATCAAACGAAAGCAAGAGACCCCATAAGAAAGCATGTAACTTTCATTGCTTTTGAGTCCAGTAATCTTAATCCCAATTGGTATTAGACAATTCGATCCAGACAGTAGTCCCCAGTTTATTATGGAATAGAGCAAACGCCTTCAAAATATCTTAAGAATACAGCCTACCGCGTGACTTCTTTTCTTATTTTAAAAGGCAAGTATCAGGCATTGCACTGTGAATGCAGTTCGAATGCGCAGACTACAGAATAATTCGGAATAATCTAACTTTCTTAAAAACTGCTGAAAAATGTGTTGCTGGAAAAGCGCAGCAGGTCAGGCAGCATCCAAGAGCAGGAGAATCGACGTTTTGAGGATAAGCCCTTCTTCAGGAAGAAGGGCTTAAAAATGCAATTCTCTTAAAAAAATGCAACGGAACAATAGATTATATACCATTACTCATGAACTTTTCCAATTTTGGCAACAATGCATAAACACTGCGTCGACAAAGGCAGGCTCAGAAGAATAGATTGTCTCAAAGAAAAACACCAAGAGAAAACGTTGAGAGAGAGCGCAGAATGGAAGGTTTTACTGCAAACACTAAAACTAGGTACAAGTTCCCAGCAGCAACTGCAATTACAGAAAAACTGAAACTAAAACACCTCGTTCTGTGGAAAAATACTACTCAACTTCAGCTATCTATTTTTCATTCATTCAACAAAAAAGAAAACAACAAGGCTTTAACAGGTGCTTACATTGTGGATTTTCAGTGAACAGCAACTCACTTCTGTTTTAAAGATTTTCTAAAAAAAATCTCTGGGGAAAATACATCTCTTAAGGTCAGAGGATTGTTACAATGGTTCGCATTACTCTCAGCATTTCCAGATATATGATCCAAATTCACATTCTGCTCTGCAACGTGTTGAATTCAGATCTGACCACAGAGTTGAGCATTCTTGTCGGAATGACATGTAGACCCTGCATATTTTAAATTTTAATTTTGTGTATCGACGTTCAAAGTGACAAAGGAAGTTCCGGCAGAAAAGCGACCATCCTTAGCCTTGCAGATATGACCACAGATTATATTGTGAAATATTATCTGTATGTAATTCCTGTATATTAAGTTAATTTGCAACTTCACCCTGTAATTTTGCAAGGTGTCTCCTGCAACTTATCTAAATTTCATTGCATGGAGAAACAAATAACTCTGAACACAGACAGGTTTTGCACCCCGAAAAGTGATGGGGACTTAAGGAATCTTAATGAAATTCAACGTTGTTTTTCTTCAAATTTAGCAAGGCAAACAATCTGATTAACACTCGATCATAAAGATTATAAGGAAGACATGAAGCGACAGTTAGCTCATGTTTTTGACTTGTTTAATTACAAGGGAAGCTTTCATGTATAGCTCAATCAGAACTTACAGTGACACATGCAGACACCAGAACTGGCTGTGGTGAGATTCAAACTCACACTGCATCAGACACGTGAATCTGAATGGAGCATTATAAACCATTCGGCCATGTATATAAACATAAGTTAAAAAAAGATGGCACCACTAATGTTACTGCACTAGAACATCAGCAGAAGACAAGGGATAAATCCTGCTAAGGGCCTCTTCTACACTATATGACTCCGAATTTTATGAAATTGCATTGAAAAAGTGTCAACTATGCTTCACGTAAAGTAGATGCTTTTGCAAAAGTACCATTCCCACCATACTCAATGTCACCCTGGTGTGACTTTGATCGAAAAGTCAAACAAACTGAAAAGAGAAAATTGACATTTAATACAACAATTTGAAATAGGAACAATTTCTCAACCACGGTTGGCCAGATATTTCGTGTTTCCTGAAAACAGCAAACTTTGCCAAACAAATTCAATACATGAATGAACAAAAACCGGAGTAGTAGCCAAATAATGAAGGCAATGCATTAAAAATCATTAGAGGCTATGATGCGACTGTTCCTGACGTCTGTGTTCTGCGTCACCGACATTTTAGATAAGCAGGTGCCGTTCGTGGTAGTTAGTAATCAAATTAAAGGAAAATGATTCAAACACACCAGGAAATATTCAGCGACTTTCTTGAAAAACACTGAGGAAACTCGTATTTTAAGTTGGGCGTGAATTATCTAAGTGGGTTACATTCTTACGTTATGCCTATTTGTTGATCTGAAAGCATTTGCAGTTCTCCCTGATTGTGTGCTGCTGCGGGTTTTAACAACGTTCAGGTCTGCGTGGATTAAATTTATTTTCACGCTCAAAAGCTTATTTTTATAATAAGTTTGCCCTCAGAAAGAAAATAAATGCTCATGAATTGTGGGTGTATATTTCCTTCTCTGCCAGCAACATATACCTTCCAATCTCATTTCTTGCACGCGTACGCTCCTTCACAACTGTGAATACAACCTATGCCATCTAATCGTCCTCGGTTGTTTTTTTCCTCATGAACAACTCGGCCAAAAGTCAAATTCTTCCTGGAAGGAACGTATTAGTATCATGAAATTACAAATCACATCGATAGCTGTGTTTTGTCAAATTTCTGATACTTGCTTTCGACTGTTCCTGCACGTTCACAAATAAATGATGGTGAGAGCTGAGAAAGGAGTCCGGCTTTGGGGAGGGAAGTATGTTGAAATTGGAGAATTCAATGTTGAGTCCTCCGGGCTCTAAGTAGATGAGGTACCGTAACTCCAATTCGCGCTGTGATTTGTTCTGACAATACACATGGCCCTGTATAATAATGTTGGATAAGGAGTCGGAAAGGCAATTAAAATGGGCTGTGAGTGGGGTTTCCGGTCGGCCGCTGACGACCAGGCTTCAATGTTGGTAAACCCTTTCCGATGTTTACATTTGCTCTCCCTGATGTAGAGAAGACCACACCGTGAGCACCTGATGCAGTAAACCAGTTTGGAAGAGAGGGAGGTAAACTTCTGTCTCACCGAGAAGGACTGTTTGTGGTCCTGCATGGAGGTGATTCAGGTAGTGTGCCTGCATGTTTTGCTTCAAAATGGGCAACTTTTGAAGATAATTCGCAGTGAAGCAAATTTGGTGACAGACAAACAAAAAAAATGTAGGTACTGAAATGCAATATAGATAGACAGGGGGCTCAAAGAACACAGCAAGACAGGTTGGGAGCGACTGGACCTCTCTGTCACCGCCCATTTCAATTTCCCTAACCACTCCCTCTCCGACATGATCGTCCTTGTACCCCCTCACTTCCAGAGCTAATTGAAGGAAGAATGCTTCATCTTCTGTGTGTGCAGCCTAAAGAATGGATGACTCCACACTGAGTTTACTGATTTCAAACAATGTTCATCTCTCTATCCCAACGCCCTTCCCAGCTCCTCCCCATCCCTTGCAATGCTTTCTGTCACCAAACGGATTAATTCCTCCCATTGAACAACCAGGTCGGACCATCGAACTGTCCTCACCTATCCCCACTTTTACACGGCCAGCACTTTCAGCTGCAGCTCTCCCAATACTCCCCCAGAGCTGTGAAAAAGATTTGCACCAGCAACGTCGACTTCTCCACCTGACAATGCTATTGGGTCTTGCTGTGACTCTCCAGGTCTCTACCTGTCGAATTTGGATTCCAAATTAGAATTTCTTTGTCTTCAGCCAAGTCAATTCAGACACCATGGCAGATCCACTTCTGAGTGCTGCAGGAGTTATAGTCCAGAAGAAAACGTAGAAATATCTGAATAAGAAAGTGCGAGCAGCTTGGTTGTGCTGACAATCGAAGTTACGAAACAAGCAGTGCTATCTGAACACCAATCTGTTTAGCTCTGAATTACTCCGCAACCACTAATTGTTAATTGCAGGATGCTAGTAATAGCTGTAGCAGAATATCGTTTATTGAGGATTAGCGGTTTACATATCGTGTATTATTTAATTCAGCAAAGAAAGCAAACTTCTAACACGTGACACACCCAAATGTTTTCGATTCCAGAACTAGTCTGCATAGCAGAAGCCACATCCAACTTCACAATAATCCTGTGTCCTTTAGTCGTGACCTCTGCCATTTTGGGTGAATGCACGAAAAGCAGTCTTTGCCTTCACTTGAGCTTCTATAATATAATTCCTGATCGTCCCTCAGGAGAAAGAGCATTGCTCATCACCGGGATCATCTTCTCCTTTCTTCCATCCAGCTTGTTAGTTTGGGGGCTAGCCATTAATGCTTTGTCAATCATCCATTTAATACTTTTGGTCAATAACCATGGGGTAACTGCTTATGAGTCGATTGACTGTTGTTCCCTTGCTAACCTCCACTTCAATGTGAGATTAACGTTCTTTCGAAGAAATGTAGTGTTTTGTTTATTTCCGATAAACTGCATTGATAATCAGCATGTGTGGTGCGTGAATCATGACTGGTAACTCTGTTACATTTCCTCTATTTTCTTGAAGCGCATTGTTTATGTTTGCAGACAGGTTGTTAATAAAGTGACACAAATAAGCTCTCATGCTACAGCGAAATCGCAAACTTTCAAGAGCAAAATCAACATAGTTCGAAGGGTGGCCCAAATCTCAACGCACATCATTGCAAAACGCAGAGTGGAAATACAATGGGCTTTGCGGGCCTAGATATTGGATACCTATTTTATTCTATTATTGGGAGTCCACAAAGACAATGTCCAGTTTACATCAGATCTCCATAACGCTTCATTCAAATAAAACACAAAGGTTTGAGCCATTTTGAGATGTGTTGACGTTCAAGCATATTACATCTGTGATATTGTAAGTTGTGTTCACATTTTAAAGTAAACAAGGACAGCTCATCTTTCTGCAATTTAGCTTGTCAATGTCAATAAAGTTTTTGCCTCTTTGTTTGAAGCATGAATTTCATTTTGTTTTATCCAGGCATAATCCAGGCAAAGGGACAATTCGAACTATGGTTACCTATGGAGTGTTTACCAATTACCTTATGTCATAAACGAAGTTCCCAGCTCCATTTGGAGTCACTTTACAAAATGATTTTGGGCATTCTACGGTAAATGTTGAGGGACCAGTAGCTGTCTTGCGAGCAGACACCTCGTAACATATATGAAGTCGAACAGACTGACATATGCCAGCTATCTTTTGAGTCGTCCATCATGTATCCGTGCTGTTACGTGACTCCTTGCACAATGAGCTAATATTTTTCACTGTAAAACTTCCTGTGGCATTTTGTTAATTTCTCTCTATAAATCGAATACAGAAGTTTGCCCTCAATCTGCAGCACATTCAACCTTCGCAAACTCTGGTTTTATTAAATTGAAGTGATTACCACAAAAAACATGTTAACTCTGTCTTATTATCTTCGATTCATCCAATTGTCCTGCAGTAAATTATTTCCGTATGCCTTCTAAAATTATCAGTGAAATAAATAATAATCTGACCTGGTTGAATTTTGCTGGGGTGTTTCCTTTCTTTTGATTAAAAATAATCTGATTTCTTGTCAGCCAATCAAATATTAACCAACAGAAACCAAAGAAGTTTTAAATAACAAGTAATTCATGAAATAGCTCATAGATAACTTCTTCTTAAACTTTGGGAAGGAATCCTTAAGGAGCTTGTGTTCTTACCAGTTGCAGCTACAAGACTTTTCTTCAATACAATTTCCCTGACGATTTTACTTTTTTCCGAAAGTGCTTCCTCGATTTCATTTCCGAACAACCACCGCTTCTAAAAACAAATATTATCCTATATAGTGATGGCAGATCTAATTAATTTGAACACCGACTTGATATCAATTATTTTTGACTCCATTATCAATTTTTCAGACTCATTTTTATCTTTTGTGAAATTGACACTTCTATTTTGTTATACGTTGATAGAAACAGTTGTTTGAGTTATCATGCATGTGCGAAATGTATCGATTCTTTTCCTTTTTTAATTTCATTTCAGATGGTTCCCTCTCAACCCCAACTGACTTATGCCTCGTAATTAATTGCTCAATTCATTTCATCAGATTTGCTTTCTTTTACACATAATTGTTTATATTAAGGTCAGATAAATAATGTTCGATCGACCTGCATCTTTTTAAAAGTGAGTTAGGAGATGAATCAGTACAGATGGTATGTACTTGGTGATGACATCACTCGTGCTATTCCGTTGCACAAAACAAGAGTGAGTCTTGTCTTCCCGCTTGTTACCACTGGAAGATACAATTTTGTTCGAAGAAACTATCTCAGTTAAACGTGTGAAGTTTTTAACTAGACTGCGTTTGTCAATCCAGCTTCCTCCAGCTGTAAGTGGATTAAAATTGCAATAATTATCGTCGTGTCTCTTGTGACAATTTCTATTATTTATTAGTTGATGCTCTGTCCTGCTACACAATTGAAATAATGGACAACATGTGCAATTTCAAGAATTGAGTAAAGCTTGGTGTTTTTATTCATTTGTTATTTATTCGGAAAGAATTTCGATGTCCTGGCTTCAGGCACGTAATTTATTGGAGTCTATTTTTCTGATTCAAATAATATTTAACAGAAAATCCTCTTCACATTTTTTCGAGCTTGCTGTCCTTCCAAAATTTATCAACATTCATTGCTTGTTCCGAGTCCATATCACGCTGGAGTCATCGTCTTAATGGCTATCAGATTGTAGCATTTATTACTGATTCAACTGTCACAAAATCTGTTTTAATTTGACTGCAATCTAAATCTAACTAATGTCTGTAGATATATATTTTTAATTTCTGCGACCTCGAACGTTTTGTGTTCAGCTACTAGTAGGCTTGTATTCGCTGTCTCTGTATTTCATCGCCTACTTATCATTCATCAATTAAAATAATTATCTTGTATCTTAGCCCTGATCTTCCAATTGCTATTTCTTCCCGAAATGAGAATCCTTATTCCCAGTAATTGGTTGAAATTTCTATGTTATTCCACTAATTGCTCCAGGTTGTTGGAGTTGGATGCTGTCGCAACAGTACAGATCTTACCTTCAATAATCTTGTGCTGTTGCCATATAGACAGCATCCGATTTGTCCCAAGCAAAGTTTTGAGATCGCATATTGATCTCTCCAATCTAAGTACTGTCTGATAATTTACACACATCTTAAACTGTGACCACTGAGGATCTAGACCAAACATGTATTTTAACATATCAGTTCACAATCTCTTGTGATGGCAAAATATTTAAATCAAACGAATTTCCTTACATTGAAATAAGCCAATGACAGAGTGAAAACCTTTTTAAAACGTTGACAAAGAGCATTAGTGGAATGAGGGACAGGTTCCAAAATACGATGATTTTTCCAGGCACGCACTGCACAGTGCCCTGTCAAATTGCACACAGACACAGGTATGATGTCAGGTATTTTTGATAAAAGTACAGGTGGTGATGTGAACCGTTGCAAAGCTTTGATTTCTCATGGAACCAATAAAAGAATCAGTCTAGAAACAGTAGCAAAATATTTACATTTCATGACAGACGACATCTTCATTAGTGGTTGAGATCAAACTATGCACAGACAGTGGTGGAGAGTCAAAAAAAAGTTTCGAATCAAACTATCATTGACACGCAGAGACGACACGAAACATTGACAAAAATTACGATGCATCAGCCGGCTGGACACGGGGATAAGACTCAGAAATTCTGCTCTCTATCCATTTGTTCCTTCTGGAGAAAGCAACAATTAAGTACTTCATGCAAATTTAAAATAAGAACGTTGATATCATTTTAAGAACGAAGGCAGATCATTTGTAATTTTCATTACTGTTCTCAAATAATGATCATGTTGGTGGAAAAAAAGGAAAGGCAGCAGGTGATTCAAAGAAACTTAAGAATTTTTGACAATTTAGAATTAATACTTTCTGAAAATAATGTATTTTACCAATACAAACTCGAAAAGTTTTCTGCATGCACGCAGTGGACTTAAAGGCGCTCCACAACTTGAACAGCATTTGTTATATTCCTACCCTCTTAATAGAGAGAGAGAACCGCTGGTTTAACCGAAAAAATCGCCAGGTCACATGCAAGTGGTGGAGAGATGTTTAGAGGCAGTGCTCTGCACGTCAACCTCGGCCAGTGTAAGGGAATTAGAATCTCCATATAGCCACTGCTGGACATTGCAGAAGAAACACCGAGCCAACTGAGCTAACAAAAAGGTAATCTTGATGCTAACCATGACTTGGTTCAGCACGATGCTTATCAAAAGGGTCACTGAATCCTGCTCTTGCTCATTTAGAAAGATATTAAGCACTCGATAATAAAACTGTTTATAAACTCTCAGTTTATCATAGAGAAGCTCTTTTTTTTAATACAGCACATTTAACGCTGATTCACTTGTCGTTGAAAGAAGATCGATTTATATTCCAATTTCCATGTTTATTAAGAGCTATAGTAAGATGACATAACATCAGAGGATATAGCAGCACAGAGAAGCAGAAGTCAGGCCATAGAAAAATCTGAAGCGTCAGTGAAAAAGAAAGACTGCAAAGAACATTCAGAACCAAAAGAAATCTCTCAAAAAGGGCAAAATGCATTCAATCAGTGAGGTATATGCAGGTGTATATATACAGCACAGAGTGCGTATTATAATAATTTAAAAGTGAATACAATTTCTAACTTTCAGAAATTATAAAATCGGGGAAAACACGAAAGTGGAGTTACTGGATTTCACAGTAACGTTGTATTCGAATCATGCGAAAGGTGGCATTAATATTCCGTCTTTAATAACCTGCAATTAATAATGTCATATCACCTTTACCATGAGCATCATCAATACTAAGAAGCAAATACGTTCTTGCAGGAAATGTCCACCTTATTTCATAGGGGTGACAGCCCCCAGCTCCTCTCTGAATCAAATGGAAGTTGCACATCAATCAATCCGTAAAGAATTACATTTTAAGATACTTCTTGGGTATGTGATGTTGCACAGCATTTAAACTAAATGAACAACTGAAAGTTCACATTCAATATTATGTTTAAAATCATATCAAATACATGTCATCACTTCGAATGAAGTTTCTTTCTACACGATAAAATGGTGGATTTTAATTATCCAAAGTTTGACCGGGGGGACAAGAATATTAAAATTTTGAATGGTGATGCATTCATCAACTTGGAACAGGAAAAGTTTCTGTATCAATATGTGGATGATCCTACTAAGGAAGGAGCAAAACCTAACTTTTTTGCCCAATAAGGCAGGACTGGTGACAGAAGAAAACATAAGAAAACACTTTATATCTGACAATCGGAATTTTATGAGTTTCAAAACTTTTATGGAGAAGGATAATCCTTCTGTGAAAGGTCAAGAAAATAGAGTCTGGGAAGTTTTAATGACACGAAACAAGATCTTCCAGAAGGAATCGAACTTTCACGGGTAAATGGACGTCTGATAAGTGGGATGAGAAGAGTTCAGAAATTACGTTAATTTTAGTGCGAATGGTAAGGCTGGTACGGTGAAGGAGCAACGGGTGTATAAAGATATTGAGTTTCTAGTAAAAAAAGACATTCATATTTCAGATAGAGACGACTAGATTGCATTGAATCTCTTCATCAATATAAAGAATGAAGGGAATTGCTAGAAAAAATAAAACATCAAGGCAAACGGGGGATATGCAATAACATTGGCACAAAGTTTTAAGGATAATCTAGAGATTCTACATGCACATTAAGAGAAAGGAATTTCAGTAAGGAGGTGGTCGGGCCTTTTATGCTTCACAGGGGTCGACTTTTTGTTGAACTCCAGGAGATGGGAGAAATCTTAAATGAATATTTTGCGTCAGGCATTTACTGTGGAGAACGAAATTGAGGCTAGGGAATGCAGGAAACTCATTTATAAACAGTTCTCATTACAGAGGAGGGTGAAAATGACTTAGTGAATGTAAAGTTTTATAGATCTCCAAGACTTGATCTAATATATCCCAGACAACGGTGGGAAGCAAGTGAGTTAAGCACAACACCGTATGCCCAAATATTTGCCTCATCTTTCACTTTTGGTGAGGTACCTGATGATTAAATTGGGTGTGGAATAAAATGATATATATTTGTTTTAGAAAGATGGTGAGGAGAAACTACGGCAATATAGGCCTTTGATTTCAGATGTTGGTATATCATTGGAGATTATCTGAAAAGATAGGAGTTTTGAACATTTAGAGAAGCAAAATCTGATGCGGGATAGTCAAAATCGTTTTGTGCGAGGAAAGTCTTACCTCATAAACATGATTTGAGACTTCTTAGCAAGTTACAAAAGTATTGATGATGGCACACCAGTGAACGCTGCTCACTTTGGCTTGAGAAAAGACTTTGTAAATGTTTCGCATAGCAGATTAATTGGTAAAGTTTGGTGACATGGAAGTAAGTGTTGAGTGTATGGTGCTGTAAAGCACAGCAAGCCAGGCAGCAACTGAGGACCAGGGGGCTCGACGTTTAGGACCTAAGCAATTCTTCAGGAAACTGCACCAGTTTGCTGATGAAGGACTCTTGTACTAAACGTCGATCCTCCACCTCCTCGGATATTGCCTGACCTGTTGTGCTTTCCCAGCACCATACTCTCTACTCGGATCTTCAGCATCTGAAGTCCTCGCTTTCTTCCACATGAAATTCAGTGTGAGCTTGCCAATTGGATACACAGTTCATAATAGTAGGAGATGGTTCTTGTAGAGCTGTTATTCGGACTGGAGGTCAGTCACAAGTGATGTTCTACTGGAATCAGTTTTGGGTCCTCTTTTGTTTATCAGTTATATGTGTGATATTGATGAAATTAAAGAAGGCATGGTTAGTAATCTGATGAACGATACAAAAATTGATGGTATATTAGACAGGGAAGAAGACGTTCTAAGATCACAAAGGGCTTTGATCAACTGTGTCAAAGGGATGCGATGTGGCAGGTGGAGTTCAGTCTGGCTAAATGCGAGGAATTGCATTTTTGAACCATAGAAAGATGTAGATCAAGGGTCCTGTTTTGAGCAGATGGAGCTTGGGGTTCAGGTGCATAATTCTTTGAAGTTTGCGTCACATATCGACACGGTGGTTATAAAAGCGTTTTATCCACTTTCTGTAATTCTTCAATACATTAAATAAAAGACGACGTTATGTAATGGTTGTACAGGACATTGATTAGATCTGTTCTGAAGTATTGTGTCCGATTTTGTTCGCCTAGTTATAGGAAGTTTAGAATTAAGCTAAACAGGGTTCAAAAGTGACTTACCATGATGATGACGGGTATGCAAAGTTTCAATTATAAAGGCTGGATAGTGTGGCAGTGCACGGGATTTAGAGTTGACCTGATATAACTTTATAACATCATAAGGTATATAAATAGGGTTAATAGTAATGTTTGTTCCCTTGGATGGAGCAATTCGAATCTGGAGGCCACATTTTTGCGGTTAATGGATAGAAATATATATGGATGAAAAAGAACTGAGGAGGATTTCTTTATTACACTGAGTGAAAAGTGAGGAACTGTTTGATGCAGGTACGATTAGAACGCTGAAAATACTTTTCGATAAGCACATAAAAAGGAAAGGATTGGAGACATACAAGCCAACAGCAGACAGGTGGCACCAGTTTAGCTCGAAATTCTGTCCGAAACGGACTGGTTGGAATGAATTTCTCTTTATATACTGTATGAGTCTAAGACTCATCAGGAAGTAGATTTGTATCAAATGGTCCTGGGAAGGAAATTCGTACCTTGATTTTTCATTTTGAGGAAGGTGCCAAAAAGATTTATCTATTGGAAGATTGTTGGAATAGGCTGTTTGCAGGTAAAAGGATTTCTGACAAGTGGAATTCTTTCAAGAAAGGTGGCAAGAGTTCAAACACATTATGTTCATTTTATCGCGAAGTGTAATGCTGGTATGGTGAAGGAACAATGGATATATACATTTATTGAGGTACTAGAAAAGAACCTTTTAATGCCATTAGTGAGAGTTCACCCTTTTGTGTTGCTCTATACGTGAATTATTGGCTGCTATAACCACATACGGACTCACAAAATATCTATATTTTTCTCATGGAAGAAAGCGCACGTGACACTCGAGATAAACACAGAGAAAGTTGATGCGTTAGCACATGTAAGGGAAGACCGGGACGTTTGAGAAACCCCTGAAGTTAGAGTCTGAAAATCCATTCAACAGTGTTGTTTTTTTGTGCTTCCCGAGTTGGTTGGGGCTTATGAAACCTGTGTTCAATTGAATCAGGAGAATGCCTCCCCATATGGCGAATCTGTGGAAAGGTCATTCATTTTAAGAAGCTCTTGATGCCCTTTCTGGACTTGGAATATCCGGGAGGATTATATGACACTGTCATACCACAAGTCGAAGGTGTGAATGAAGTCATCTTTGCAGTGTGTGTGTGCACGTCTGTGTGTGGGTGGTGGGGGGGGTGGGGGGGGGGAGCGGGGCGGCGGCGCGGGGCGGTCTGTTATCTCTGTGGTTTGGACGATTGCATGGTGTTCTGCATGTAAATTCCACAATTGAAAGACTACAATTGAGTGTGAACTCAGTAAGTCTACAACTTCATTTTCTTTTATCCCACGATGGAAACCATTTATTCTCCCTTGCATCATCTGTACCAATGCCAGGACAAGACAAAATATCACTAGGAAGCATCGAACCTGAACCCTCCTTTCACCACCAGTGACATCGCTTGGCACATCCATGACCGTGATCATGATCAGGACCGTGCTGCATGTACATACCCTGCTTTACTATTGAAATATACGTCCCTCTTTCACAATATTATGCAGCAGTGACTTTACCAATAATGTTCTGAAGTGTCAAATCATAGTCTGTGAAACTATTGGTTGATTTTTATTGATCTTGTTTACATTTTAAATTAAATAGAAATGTCAGATAGCTGCTAATACATGTGAAAACAAATATTTTTTAAAAATGAATAGATCACTTTGCGTAATGGAAAAGCTACATATCTGAAAATGTGAGAGGATTTTGTTTTAATATGGATTCCTAATTTTCACATCTCTAGAGCGTCTCATGGTGTACGCTTCAGAAATCAACTTCTGTCACTGAGCAGCACTGAAATACCGCATGGGAGTGTCAACATTGCAATTGTCTATCTCTGAATAAGACGTTATTTTTTCTCAGCAAATCCCAATGTTCAGATCCAATGAAGATCATCAAACCAGCTAAAACTTGATGTTCTCGACTTCAGTTCATGTAGCGCTTTCGATACGTTGAATTTCCACTGACGAACATTGGAAGGCACCCATGAAGATATGACCACTCATATGTTTTGACGATGGTCAGATTTATGTTCAAAGTCATAATGCCCCTGCACCATTTAGATGACAGAATGAGAGTTTAATATTTCATCGTTGTTATGTTCCAACTGTCAGGGTCTAGAGGTCTTCATTTTGCCTGCAGAAGTACCAGGAGAATTTCTAGTCGCATCTGATAGGTCTGCATGATCAAAGTCAAGGAGCTTCGCAACTTATGGCTTGGTTGTAAGCATCTGTATGCAGGTCCAAACAAGAATACATGGACTGGAAGATAGTTATTAAATTGCCTGGATTGGACAATGGTCAACACGCAGACTGAGATGTGAATGAAAGTGAGGCATATGTCCCTCTCTCCCGTGTGGTCAAACATTGGAACAACGATCAGAAGCGTTACTGCTTCTCTGTTCAATGGACTAATGAATTAAAACTCACTGGCACACATCCAGTTTTGAATGATCACATATATGAACCATGTCTGTCGCAGCATTGAGGACAAATTCGATGCCCTCACTATTACCTGCCCTCATGTATTCAAGGGCAAGCATGACTAGAATTTTATGTACACGTAGGGAGCATATCTCACGACAGAAATTAAACACGAACACACGCGATGACATGCTACATTTACTGTCTTTCATGTCCGTAGCTGAAGAGGGGTTGGAAGTGGGATAAATGATTGGCTTCTTGGCAAATCACTTATGCCCATAATGTCGATTCTCCTGGTCCTCGGATGCCGCTTGAACTACTGTGCGTTTCCAGCACAGTACTCTCGACTTATGAGTTGTATTTGATCAAGCATTGGGTGAATATCTGACAAGGGTTCACGAAGGAATAAGCACTCATGTAGGGATTATGGAACGAAGGCCAGCTAAGTGACGATAACAGGACAATATCGACAGTAGGACAACGGGTATGTATTAAGTGTTCTAAACTTGGTAGCTTCATGATAAACTATGAAAGATAATCCTTACATGTATATTTCTTCAATTATTGATTACAAAAAAAACTCGATCACGATGGAAAATCACGATGGTTGGGCCTGCAGAGATGGCAAAACTACAATTGCTGATTTCGTTGACGAAGTACCATCGTGCAGCATTGCAGCATGTCTTATACGTGAGACAAGTGTTGAAAAAACGAATGAATTTCGGAATTAAAGTCCGAGAATTCATGGACAGGTAGTGGGCATGTCGGGTTTAAATACAACATCTATGTTTCTTTTCAACTTCTCAAACTGTTTGAACATTTTTTAAAAATAACAAATAAGTACAGAGGATATTTCGCTCTTTATTTTAACTCGGCTCTGAATTTGCTCTGTGTTCCAGCATAAATAAATGGATTTGTACACGAACTTAGAAACTGAAGCATATACCCGGTTTCCTCCAGGATAAAGGATGAATCACCATAATTGGAATGTGAGTAATAAGCAACTTTTGCAATTCGGACATAAAGGATTGTTATAAAATACACTGAATACAACAGGATAAAACTGCCTGAAATGGCAAAAAGTAAAACAATGGACTTCTTCCGCTTCTCCATCAATGGGTCACTGTGATTCATTGCATTGCCTTCTCTCCGGAGCCTGCTTCGAGATTTATTAGCTTTGAAAATATGTATGACTGTCAGAGCATTCAGCATTAAAATTAGAATGATTGGGAGACAAGGGGTTAAAACAGAACGAATCAAATCATATGCAGCCCATGACGGTGTGGTACTAAATGCTAATTTTAAAACACAGAACCAAGGGACATCATTCGTTATGTATAAAGATTCGAACACAAAATACAAAAGGGCATTTTTTAGACAGCTCAGTGCACAGAAGATCCCTATAACCCAGACCGCTATATTCTCTGTGCAATATTTGCTTTTAAGCTGCCGGCAACAAATGGCCACACATCGATCAATGGTGAAAGCGACGGTTAACCAGGCAGAACTGTCGATGGCTGCATAAATTAAGACAACTCGGAGACTGCATATTGGTGTTAATGATAGGAAACTGAATGGTAAATAAAGACCAGCAATCCGGTTTGTAATCACAGTTACAATGATAACAATGAGCTCTGCGAACGTCATGGACATCACGTAATAGATTATACATCCAGAAAGACCACATCTTCTTCCATAAAGAACCACAATCACTGCCAAATTAGCTGTAGCAAAGAGAATGAAAAGAGAAAATAGAGAAAATTATGCGGTTGAGCTTGCAAACAAGAACGTTATTAATTCAACATCCAACAAACTAATTCCCTTCCCAGGGTTTTGTGTGAAATCCACACCTGTCTGATCAGTTTTTGAGAAAACATGTTTGCAACAAGACCAAGACGTTTTGGCAAGGTTCCAACAAAAATAAAATGGCTGAACTGAAAACAAGCTATGGCAGTGAGAAAGGAAAATGATTTTTAATTTATTAGAATGGATAAAATTCTTGAAGACGCATCAACACATGCACGGATTTAGATTGGGTGCATATTATGTATGCATTGAGCCGTGTAAATGGCATGAAAAACGATTCAATGGCATATGTGAAGTCAAATGCGTATTACTGTCTTTAAAAACTATCCAAGTGTTATTATTTTCTGTAAACTATGATACTCTTAACATACCTGAGACAACACCATCCAAAACATTACAAAGTGCGTGAAGTGGGATTGATATGAATTTGTGTTAGGTATTGATTGGTAACATTGATTAAGATGAAGTGGAATATCCTACTTATTCTGCTGGCAACCACAGTGTCGACATGGACTACTGGAACTCACAGACGATGAACTCTAATTCAGATAACCTCTCCTCTAATTCATCAACGCGAAATGTTGCATTACACAGTGTAAAAGCAAATGATCAATATGCAAAAGGTATTTGTTTCATGCCGGTGATGAAGGAATTTCATTTCTATTAATCTTAAATGTTGAAGTGTCAATAGTTAATTGGAAAGAAGTTTAAGGCAATTTTAAGCAAAGAGCGTTAAACTCTAAGATCAATTTAATTATCTTTTCGAATAGGCTCTCGAACCAGAATTTCACCAAACGGACAATGTTATTGGCCATTTTATTGCTCAGAAACTCCAGGTATACGACAGTTCAATCACGAATTTCAGCCGGATAGTGTTAAATGTTGCAAACACTGCAATGTATCCGTTATTTGGGAGAAAGATTCAATCGCTTCCACAAATTATTCAGAATTGCATTGCGACAGAAATGTGGTAATTTTAACTTTGCAACAACTGGAACAACAGAATTGTGACACTTTTGTATGAAAATGACACCACTGTGCTCCGTATAATGCAATATGGAAAATAGCATCGGCTGTTTACATTTACACAAAAGGGCTGTATGTCTTTTAGTTCATCCACGTCGATGTCATCAACAGGTATTAATATATGTTTGGATCCGAATGTGAATCCAGCCGTAGTGACTGAGGCAAAAATCGTAATGTTCACCCACAGTCGTCTCAATACCACAACTTAACGACGCTTAGCCCAAGATGACCGTGGTAAATGGTCAACCTCCATCATTAAACTGGCCTAAAAAAATGATTATTGAACAATTATTCCCCATTCTCAGAACAATCATATATAAATACTATTCAAGTCTTCAGGGTTAAGGTCTGGAATAGACTGTCTTATACTCTGATGAAACAATATTGAAGTAGATTTCTCGTGAAATGCATAATGTGCAAGTTTGAGAGGGGAAAACCAGAACAGTGTGAAATGAGTTACTGAGCTGGAGAGCAGACGCACAAGGTTGGTAAAATGCCCTGTTTTGGCACTGTATCATTACTCTGAATTAGCGAAGTTATGTAAGACTGCAGATCTTAAGTAAATAGTTGCAACTAATGTGAACACATAATACCTTGAAATAACTCACATTTCAGCAATGTGAAAAACATCGTTGCAAAAGTATAAACGGACACATGGACAAATAATAATGAAACAACTGAACAAGTGAAATGAAATTCAACGTAAAGTACAGAGCAATTCTGAGCAAAATTTATTTAAAAAAAATAAGATTATTATTCATCTTTGAACGCTGGTGTTGGGGAATCAGCCTCGCAAAATGATTGAAGATTCAGTCGGGGATCACATTCAGAATAATGATCACAATTCACTCCGTTTTAGAGTACTCATATACAAAGACAAACGTGGTCAAAAAGGAAGGGTGCTAAATTGGTGGATGGCCAACTATAAAAAAAAAATTAGGCAGGAGCTGTGGAACGTTGCTTTGGAAAACTGTTTGAACAAAGTGGGCGGATGTCCCAGCAAAGATGGTTAGCGTTCAAGAGAGACATGTTCATATGAAAATTAAGAATAACAGTGGCATGATTAGTGAACCATGAATGAAAGGTGAAATTGTGAAACTAGCTAAAAGGTAAAAGCAAGTGTACATAAGGTCCAGGCGACTGAAGACAGATGAAGCTTTGGAGGAATAATGACAAAGTAGGACCAATTTGAAACGAGGAATTAAGAGGGGTAAAAAGGGTCATGAGATGTCTTTAGCAAACAGGGTTAAGAAATATTCGAAGTCGAATCCTTTTATTCGAATATAAAGAGCACGAGTGTAAAAAGCAAACATTTGGCCCACTCAAAGACATGGGGGGAAAGTTAAACTTGGGGTCAGGAGAAATTGACGAGATTCTTAATGAGTACTTTGCATTAGTATTCACCGAGGATAGGAACAGGACGGGTGTTGAGGTTAGGGATCGATGTTTGATTACTCTGCATCAAGTCGGCATAAGGCAGTGATGATGTGTTGGGTATTCCAAAAGGCAGTAATTTGGAAAAGTCTCCACGTATAGATGGGATTTATCTGAGGTTGCTGAAGAAAGAAAAGAGAGGAAATAGCTGGCACCTTAAGAAATTTCTTTGCAGCATCTTTGAAAACGGATGAGGTGCAAGAGGACGAGGGAATTGCTAATGTTGCCCCCTTGTTTAAGAAGGGTAGAAGGAGTAATAAAGGTAAATATAGACCGGACCGCCTGACGTCAGTGGGAGGGAAGCTGCTGAAGAAGATATGAGGGATGTGATATTTTCCTAATTGAAATAAAATAGGAAACTTGGTATTGTTTAGGGAAGATTATGGCTTACCGACTTAATAGAATTATTTTAGAAAGTGACAACTCTGATGGATGAAGGTTTGTGGATGATATATAAATGGACTTCATAACGGAGTTTGATAAGGTTGCCGATGGTAGGCTGCTGGAGAAGATGAAGTCGCATGGTGCAGAGGGTGATTGGATTGAGAACTGGCTGCGCAACATGGGACAGAGAGTAGTAGTGGATGATAGTTCCTCAAAATGGGGATCTGTGACCGTAATGGGTCTACTGTAATATACATGGTTGATTTGGAGGAAGGTACAGGTTGTCTGATTACCAAGTTTGTGGATGCAACTAAGCTTGATGGAGGAGCAGATGGTGAAGGGGACTGTCAGGGAGTACAGCAGAATATAGGTAGATTATAGAGTTGGGCACAGAAATAGCAGATGGATTTGAATCTGGGCAAATTCGAGATGACGCATTTCCAAAGGTTCAATTCTCGAGCGAGCTATACATAAAATGGAAAGTTCATGATGAAAATTGATGTACACAGAGATCTGGGTGCTCGGGTCCATTGTGCTGAATGTGCCAATGCAAGTCGACAGGCAGAGGTGGGTCCTGCAGATGCTGGAGATTCGAGTCAAGATTAGAGAGGTGCTGAAAATGCACTACAGTTCAAGCAGCATCGAAGAGCAGGAAAATCGACGTTTCTGGCAAAAAAAAACATTCATCAAGAGTCATGATGAAGGGCTTTTGTCCGAAACGTCATATTTCCTGTTCCTTGGATGCTGCCAGACCTGCTGTGCGTTTTCATCACCACTCTAATGTTGACTCTAATGCAGACCGATAGTGCGGTCAAGAAGGCATATGACATGGTTTCCTTAATCAAAATGTTATTGAGTACAAGTGTTGATATGTAATGTGACAGTTGTGTAAGACTTTGGTTCGTCTACATTTGGAATACTGTAAACAGTTCAGATCGTCACATTATCAATAGGATGCATATGCTTTGGAGAGAGTACAGAGGATGTTCAGGAGGATGTTGCCTCGTATGAAAAGTGGCAGCTATTAAGGTAATTAAGTAGATTTGGATTCTTATCAAAAGCAAGACCGAGATTGAGGGGTTACCTAATTGAGGTCGACAAAATCATGAAATGTATAGATAGGATGGATAGCAACAAGTTTTTTCCCAGAGTGGGATACTCAATTACAAGGGTTAACGAGTTGAAATTGAGAATGGAAAATTTAGGGGAGGTATGCGTGGAGAGTTTTTAACGCAGAGGGTGATGGGAGCCTGAAATGCGTTGAAGGTGGATGTAGTAGAGGCGGGCACGGTAACGTAATTTAAGATGCATCGAGACGATTAAGGTCTAGGCAAGAAGGAAAGAGATACAGGCTCTCATAAAATTGGCGACAGAGTTTAGATTGAGGATCTGGATCGGCGCACACTTGGAGTGCCGAAGGAACTATTCTTGGGCTGTAACTTTCTTTGTTCATTGAATCTACAGTTGATAGGAAAAGAGACGACTTCATGTTGGAATAGAATATTCCTCAGGTGAATATAGGCTACTAGTAAGAAAGAAGGTAAGGTTAGACAACAAGAGTCAAAAAGTGTGGCGCTTAAGTGGTTCTCCTGTACCTCCAATGCTGCATTACCATCATCACACTTTTTGACTGTTGTTGGAGAACAAGTGTGATGCTGGCAAAGCAAAGTTGGTCAGGGAGCATCGGAGGAGAAGAAGAGCGATTTAAGCGCCACAATGTTTGACTCTAATCTCCAGCATCTGCTGTTCTCAATGTGTTTTCGCTAAAAAACAAATCAATCACGTTAATAATATTAGAGTGCCGTACCTTTCCTGGAATTCCGACAACTGCGAGGAAATTATAGTAAACGGAAAACAACACACCTTTTGGTGATATATGCATTTCTCCCACACATTTGAAGAGCATTTGGAGTTACGCTGCATTTTGTCCACATTTATTCACGAAGAGGAGCTCTGGGGATTTAATTAGGTGATTGAACATGTTCAGCAAATACTACAGTTCTAAACAAAGCAGGTTAGGGCATTTCATGGATTGGGATTGCTTTCCATTACTGATTTGTAAACGCCCAGGGATTACAACATCTTTAACTGTATTTCTTTATCAAAGTTGAAGGCCTGGGTTTGAGTTCCGGACTGAAATAATGATGTATTCTCCTGGTCAACTTAACAACTGCTATTTTTACTCTTTGTTGTTCATCCCCAGTGATAGGGAATGACAAGTCCAGTGATAGGTGTGTCTCATAATTCTATCATTGTAATAATACAAATTGATTTTCCTCAACGCTTAACTCAGTCGAAGCCACGCGTTTTCTGATTAACCCCTTTTGTTTCAAACAGTCCAAAATCCTTTCTTGGGCAGTTCTAAATATGTTAAAAATATGCTTGGCTATCTCTGTAAAGAAGAACAAAATATTACAGATGAAATGAAAGGCAGGAATTTGGAAAACATTTATACAGAGACAAAGTTGTGCTTAGACAACTGCATCATTCTTCATGATTTGTACCGGGTAGATGGTTGAAAGCCTTTGAAGAGAGAAAGCGTGGAGTAGGGGCAGTAATCCTACTGCCTGGCCTTAGAACATAGAATATTACACCACAGTATAGGACATTCAGACTTCGATATTGCGCCCACCTGTGAAACCAATTTGAAGTCAATCTCAACAACACTTATCCATTGTCATCCATATGATTATGCAAATACCATGTATATGCCCTTCATTTGGCGAGCCCACTACTGTGGCAGGCAAGGCATTCCACGCACTTGCTACTCAGTCAGTAAACAACTTACTTCTCTTTCACAAAAACAGCCTCGAATCCCTCAGCATTTGCTGATCGGACCTCCATTCCATACCAGCCAACATCCTAGTAAATCTCCTCTGCACCCTTCCCAATGTTTCCACGTTCTTCCCATAATGCAGCGAACAGAACTGTGCACGATAATCCAAGTGGGGCGTCTCCTGAATTTTGTACAGCTACAACATGACCTCATGGCTCCGAAACTCAATCCCTCCACCAATAAATGATAACACACCATACACCTGCAAAACAAACCTATCAACCAGGATGACAACTTCCAAGAATCTATGCACATGACTATCATTATCTCTCTGCTCATCCACACTACCAAGAATCTTACCAATAGCCCAATCGTCCGTGTTCCTGTTACTCCTTCCAAAGTTTATCACCTCTTACTTTTCCGCGTTAAACTCCATTTACCATCTCTCAGCCCAGTTCTGCAGCTTATCTGTGATCTTCAGTAACCTGCAACATTCTTCTGCACTGTCCAGAACTGCAGCAATTTTAGTGTCATTTGCAAATTCACTAAACCATTTTTCTACGCACTCATTCGGGTCATTTATAAAAAATGACGAACAGTAGTGGCCCCAAAACAGATCCTTCTGGTGCACCACCAGTAACTGAACTCAACCCAAAACATGTCCCATCAACCCTACACTTCGCCTTCATGCAGAAACCAATTTCTGATGAAACTGCTAAATCCACCTCGATGATATGCATTCATATTTTTTGCTTTAGCCGACCATGGGATATCTTAACAAACCCTTCACTGAAATCCATATACATCACATCAACTGTTTCACCCTCATCCTGCCGATCGATCACCTTCTCGAAGAACTCAATGTGGTTTTTGAGGCAGTTCCTACGCTTCCCAAACCTTGCTGTCTATACCGAACCAAATTGCTCCCGGCTTGACGATTATTAACCCAATATCTCATCATTCTTTGAAGAATTGCACCCACAGGAGAAGTAAGGCTCGCTTTCCTGTAATTACCAGGGTGGTTTCCAAACGCCTGTTTGATCGGGCGGGTGGGGAGGGGGAAGAATATGTGCTAGCCCCCAGTCTTCTGGCACTATTCCTGTCGACAATTACAGGAATGAAACAAGTATCAGCATTAGTTGGTGTGGAGTGTATGCAGCCCTTGTTTGTGCAACATGTCCTAAGCCATTGGTGTTCACGATAGAAGTCTGCAGCAGCAAGGAGCTATATGGTGTCATCAGTTACCAGCTTTGACTTTCATGTCAAATTCTCAGCGTTGTGTTTTCGCACAGTAGGAAGGAAGATATGAAGCTGCTTATTGATTATGAGACATTGACGATAACGAAACTCTTCATTATCAACAATCACTTCGTTAGCAACTCGCCACTCCCTTGCTCGAATCTTTTTTTCTCCAAGAAACGCGGAGAAAATGTACATTCCCTTCGTCCCACAGGATGCCTTTTGAAAATTAAAAGAAAAGACTTTTGGCTCCGCCCATTTGTTGCCAGTCTATATGCTGCCTACTCTGAGACTGAGAGGGGATATGATTGAGACATATAAGATTATTAAAGGATTGGACATTCTGGAGGAAGGAATCATGTTTCCGCTGATGGGTGAGTGCCGAGCCAGAGGACACAGCTTAAAAATACGGGGTAGACCTTTTAGGACAGAGATGAGGAGAAACTTCTTCACCCAGAGAGTGGTGGCTGTGTGGAATGCTCTGCCCCAGAGGGCAGTGGAGGTCCAATCTCTGAATTCATTTCAGAACGATTTGGATAGAGCTCTCAAGGATTGTGGAACCAAGGGTTATGGAGATACGGCAGGAACACGATACTGATTAAGGATGATCAGCCATGATCATATTGAATGTTGGTGCAGGCTCTAAGGGCATAATGGCCTACTCATGCACCTATTGTCTATTCTCTATTGTCTACGCATCTATCCATGATGTTTTTTTAAACGCTGCTGCAATACCTTCTTCTTCCACCTCCTCTGCCAGTACTTTCCAGGCACTTATGCTTTCGGTTTTAAAAAAAACGCCTCTCACGTCTACTTCAACCTTTCCCCTAATACCTAAAACATCTGTTCCCTCGTAATTGATGTTTTGTACGAACGAGAAATATTCTCTGCATCGATTCTACCCTTGACGCTGAAAAACTTGTAAACCTCTATCAAGTATCCCCGTCCCCAGCCCCTCTTTCTGAAGTGATAATAAACCAAGCTGTCCAATCTCTCATCATTGCTAATATTATTAATACAATCACATTCAGGTAAAAATTTTCCATACCCTCTCCAACAGCACCACATCCATCTGCTAGAGTGGTAACCAGTAATTCACACAATATTCCGAGTTTGTTCGAACTCCGTGTCTTTGTACCTGCAAGAGTGGCTCTACGAACACCCAGCGAGTAAGCCATAATCCGAGGAGCAGGAAAGATGACGTTTCGTCCATAATCTTTTATCAGGATGCTGTCTCACTGGTTATGTTTTTCCAGCTCCTCATTTTTTGACGCTGATCCCCAGCATCTGCAGTCCTCACGTTCTCCTGTACATTTGCAATATGCCTTGCCAATTTTCCCAATCGATGTACACAAGCAAGCCACATGCATTCGTGAGCATTGTATCTACTCTGATGGCAATTACGTTGTACTGTGCACATGCACATCTAGATCACTCCGATTGTTGTTGCGACTGTTCTTTTCATTTACTGTCAACCTCTTTCCTTCTTTAGACATTCCAAAATACATCAACTGTCAAATAATTGGATTAAGTTGATCCTGGCTTTAATCGATTCACCCTCTGTATTCATCTGTATTATTTGACAATCATCCTCATGATCCGCAGCTCACTTATGTTTGTGTCGCCTGGAACATTACTCATTAGGGTGTCCCCATTTCTCTCCAGGTCATTTATATGTTTCACTAATAACAATGGTCCCATTATTGATCTCTGCGGCACACGACTTAACACAGATCTTTCATCAGAAAATCACCATTCTCCCACTTCTTTGATCAAGTTAATTCTATATCCATCGTTCCAGGGCATCTCAGATCCATTTGACTTCACCTCCTATATAAGTCTGCAATGAGGGACGCTATCAAAGGCCTTCTGAATGTATATGTGGACAACACTTAGCCCCATGTTCTCATCATTCACCTTTTCCACTTACACAAAATATCGAATCAGGTTTGTCATTTCGCACACATAGCCATGCTGTCTGTCACCAATACGTCAATTTTCTTAACAAATACGCCTCAATCAGAAGGCTAGGAACGTTTTCCACTAATTTCCTTACCACTGACGCAAGTCTCACCTGCCTGTAATTTCCAGGAGTGCCCTTGCTGCCCATTTTGAACAGAAGGAAAAACTTTGGCTATTCCACAGTTGCCTAGAACTTCTCCTGTGCGTATACAGCGCACAGTATCAATATGTCCTCTCGAGACTGGCCATGCAGCAGGTCCTTCTCCTTT
Organism: Chiloscyllium plagiosum; assembly: GCF_037043375.1. NCBI lineage: Eukaryota > Metazoa > Chordata > Chondrichthyes > Orectolobiformes > Hemiscylliidae > Chiloscyllium > Chiloscyllium plagiosum. Next base: position 52,581,787 of record NW_028270183.1, read on the forward strand.
GAGGAATTTTATGCAATGCATTCTTTAAGGATATCACCCATCTCTTCCAGTTCCAGGCATAAATTCCTTTCATTGTCCTTGAGTAGATGTACCTAACGCTGGGTACTCTCTTCTTCTTGATATTGTAAGAAACATTTTGGGATTGCCTCAATCATATTTGCCAAATATATTTCATGGACACTTTTAGCCGTTCTAACTCCTTGTTGACTCCATATTTCTTGAGAGCTGTGTTTGTCTTCAGTTTCCTCAACATTTCATATCACTTCCTTTTCTTTTACACGAAGCTCACAATTTATCTTGTCATCCAAAGTTCCCGAATCTTGCCAATTTAATATCCTGTTGCGATACTCGGATCTCATATTCATAAATGCCATTATGTACTTGCATCACACAGAAGTAAATGATGGTATTCTCACCTGATTCTTCGAAGTAAGGGGCCAACGTTGCTGACTCTTTTTTATGTTTCAGTCTAACGTAAGAAACAAAGACGAGCATTGTACATCTACAAGTGGCTTAAATTGTTTGCCCTCCATATTCCTTCCTTTACTTCCAAAATTTGCTGAAGATTGCCCTGATGATTCTTCCCAGCATCAGTTCTCAGACACTGTTTCTTTCTAATTTCCTTTTGGATTGCAGCCATCCACATTTCACAATCCGCTCTACTTTGTATAGTATTGACTTCCCACTGTGTGATATAAGCTTTCCTTTCTGTCTGGACGCTTCGAGGTTTCCTAGGAGCTCTGTAGTTACAAGCCTGACTCTTTTTTAATTTCTGAAAACACATTTTCTTCGAGTCACTTGAATCTCCCCTCACAGCACCAGCCTCCACTGTGGTTTCCATTTAGCTTCTTATTGTTTCCAGTCCACTTTATCAAAATCTCTTCTCAATGTATTAAATTTAGACTGAAATAAATTAACACGCCAACTCGTCGTCTATCTTTGTCCTTTGCAATAATTATGTTACAGTCTACTGAATAATAGTTCCGTATTATACTGCTAACTGTTCCATAAACGTTTCCCTTTCCCTTCCAGACTGCAGTAGCAATGATTATAGAAGTAGTTGTCTCAGGCATGTCATGGTTGTTACACCTGCTGCTGAGTGTCGGTGTTGGAGGGAGCGGGTGGTCATGGATCCTGAACGTGCAGCAAAGTTGGGGCTGCACTCATTCAGAGAATTTGGAATTATTCCAACATATTCGTGAATTGAGTCTTGTAAATGCTGGGAAGGCTTTGAAAAGACAGGAGAAAAGTTACTAGTTGCAAGATTCCGAACTTCCGCGTTGATCGTTTAACCACAACAGCTATATGGTCTTCAATAAAGCTGGAAAGCTTCGTGCAAAATGATTCCGCATTGACAATGCCATTCGATGTCGAATGGCTGTTACATTGGTGATTGGCTGCAAGTTGAGCGGCACATTATACAGCCTAACGTTACCATTGACGATTAAATTAAGGGAAGGTGCTCTACCATCGTTTCGAACACTCAGTTCCTTTTCCAGATATAACTAAAGGCTGAGTGGGCCTTATAGATTCTGAACAGAGCCATCAAATGTCTATTGATGACCGGCTTGCGTTGCTAAGTTTCCCTTCCATCATTTTGCCGATGATTGTAATAAGGCTGATGGGTCTCTAATTGACTGGTTTGGATTAGTTCTGATTTTATTCCCAAAGGACACATGCAGATAGTTTTCCAATTTTTTGGAACAGCTTCACTTGAAGTTGTAGAACATTTTAGATGACACTAATTCAGTTTTGTTGCGGACTCTTGTCAGGGTCCTTTGCAATAGCCACTGGGAGCACGTGAAGGAATCGACTTTTCTGAACGGCATTTGGAGTGGGTTGAAATATACCAACCCCTCAAAACTTCCTGCTGAAGCTGGTTGCATATGCTTCAATCTTTTCTTCACAGCGAAGAATGCCTTCCCCATCAATGAGCGAGGTGAAAATGTTTGACCTTCCAACTCCAAAGTTTAAATGCCCTCCACCGTTCACGTATTGCAAACCTGCTTAGCTCCCTTATCCCGCTCTATCTGCTGCTACTTGTGTTTAAACCATGATTTGAATCCATAATGTTCCCTTCTCCTTCTCGTTGTTAGTTCTCCTGTGTTTGGAATGTGCTTCCTTTAGTCGCTTGTTAAATAGGTGTACACCGTCTGGGAGATGGTACACACTGCTGCTACAATGCATCGACTGTGGAGGAAATGAGTACTTGTGGATGTGGCACCTATTAAGAGGGCTGCTTTTTAATGGATGGTGTCACACTTTCTGGGTGTTCTTGGAGCTGTACACATTCAGGCAAGTGGAGAGAATTTCGTCACCCAACTGACTTGTCGATGGAGAACAGATTTTAGGGAATCGAAAGATGGTATATTTACTGTAAGATACTTAGGCTTTGAGGTGCTTCAAAATCATTACATGCATATGGTTAATCCAGTTCAGTTTCTCCAAAAATCTTCGTAGTGTACAATGCAGAGATGACATTGTCATTGAATGTCAAGGTGGCAAATTGTCTCTCATCGGAGATAGCTATTACTGGCACTTTTTCTGGCACATATATCACTTATTGCTTGTTAGTCTAACCTTTCCGTTGTGCAAGACTGGCTGCGTTTGCGCCTGAACCGAAACTGTGAACTGAGGGATTGATTATTGTTACAAATGATGCAACTTCTGCACATCTGACCTTCTGCAAGAGTGAATTTGGTTTCGCCATATGCTTGCTGCGTTTCTCCTTCTAAACGGTCGTGGGCTTAAATAATAAGTGTCTAATGAGCTTGGGTGCAGTCCATCTTGCAGACAGTATACATCACTGCCACTGAGCATCGGTATTTGAGGGAATGGATGCCGTTGTCCTGGGTTCCTTCGTGAGTGCATTCCATCACATCTTGACTTTCACCTTATAAATGGCAAGCAGGCTTTGGGAAGTGCGGAGGTGAGTTACTCACCTACATCCAATCGGATTTCTGGGTGATGGTAAAACAAGAGATACTGATAAACATTTTTTTTGTGAACCCATTCAATATCAAAGAAGGACGTTCGATTTTGTATTGTTAGATTTGACTGGCAATTTTGTGACATGAATATTACTTGACACTTATCAGATCAAGCCCGGATATTTTCCAGATCCTGTTGCATTTGAAAGTGGTCTGTTTCAGTATCTGGGCAGTTGTTTAATATGTGAACATTCCAACGTCTGAACCTGTGATGGGGAGATGGCTGTTGAAGCAGCTGAAGATAATTGGACCTCTGAAACTGTCTCTCCCGAGGAAAGCCTGCCGAGATGTCCTCAAGTCCGACATACTCACACTTCTAACAGCTCTTTTTTGCGAGTTATTACTGCAATCAGCATACAGTGTCTCTCACTTTCTGACTGACTGCAACTTTACTCGGGCTCATGTTTTCATGCTCTGTCAAATGATGCCTTGATGATAACACTAGTTATTCACACGTCCCCTTTGGAGTTCTACTGCTTTGAAGAAAGCTTATCACGAACTCAGGAGCTGAGTGTCTGTGTGGAACTCTAACTGAGAATCAGTAAGCCGGATATTGCTGATTAGTCATGCTATTGATAACACCTTCCTTCATGTTTACATGTAGATTGTATGCTGATGTATGAGTGAATGGCTGCAATGGAATTGCTTTGCTTTCGTATACACTGGACACACTCGGTCAACTTACCACATTGTTGGACGAGTTCATTGTTGTCGCTGAACAGGAAGAGCTTGGCTGGAGATGTGTATTTTCAGATGCAAAATGTTGTCACGACGCCACGGCCCTCATTACGTTCAATATCTCCAAATATTTCTTGATACAGTATGGAATGCGTCAAATTGCGTGAAGGTTGGCATCTATGATTCTGTTGACCATGTGAGCGTGTTGAAATGCATTAAGAAAAACATGAGATCTGCAGACCAGTGGGCATTACATTTGTGGTGTGTTAGCTGTTCAAGGGGATTCTGAGAGACAGGATTTCAGTTATTTGTGAAGGGAAGGACTCATTTGAGAGACTCAACATGGCTCTGTGCACGGAAAATCGTGTCTCACAAATTTGAGTTTTTCCAATAGCTGGCCACGAAAGGCAGTGTGATGGATGTAGTCTATATGGAATTCGCCAAGGTCATTGTCAAGATCCAGGAAGAGCTAGTAGAAACTTAGTATATCGCTGGACACATGCACCAAACTGCTCCACTGCCCTGCGACCGACCCCTTCAACACCCCTTCCCACTTCCCCACAGACATGCATGTCCTGCATCTCGTCCACCGCTAAATCCAACCTACCCGACTACTGGAGGAAGGACGCCTCATCTTCAGCCTCTGGACCTACAATCACATGGCAACACCTTCGACTTCAACTGTTTCCAAATCTCCCCTTCACTCACCTCATCCGATTTCCAAACGTCCATCTTGATCTGTCCGACCTATCTGCTCCACCTCCCTACCGCCCTATCACTCTTTATTCTCCATCTACCTATTGCCATCAGATCTACCTTCCGCGAACGCCACCGCTACCTATCATTTATCTCTCAGCATCTTCCATCTCTATGTCTTTATGAAGGGCTTATGCCTGAAATGCCGACTCTGCTGCCCCAGGGACGCTGCCTGAGCTGCTGTGCTATTTCAGCGTGACACGTTTCGAATCCAGGGTGAACTAGCCAATCAGTAACAAAATTGGTTGACAGTAGAAGACAGGGAGTGTTGTCAGAGGGTAAACGTTGACTTCTCCAACTTCATATGCTGCCTGAGCTGCTGTGTTCCTAAAGCCTCCTGCTTGCCTACTCTGCTCCTAAAAACATCAGATTCCAATGTGATATAGAACATATAGAACATAGAAGAATACAGCGCAGTACAGGCCCTTGGGCCCTCGATGTTGCGCCGATCCAAGCCCACCTAAACTACACTAACCCACTATCCTCCATATACCTATCCACTATCCTCCATATACCTATTTGATAGAGGAACTTCTCAGTGTCAGGAGGAGGTGTGTCTCTCACGAACAATCTCGTTATCACTCTCTTGCTGTCTCTCTCTTTCTCTCGGTCTTACACGCTCTCATTCTCTCTCCTTCTCTCATGTCGTATCTCACTGTCTCTCACTCCATAAACAATCTCTCTGTCTATGTCTAATGTACATTCTCACTTTTTTCTGTCTCATACGAAATTACAGGCAAACTTTTATTCTGCATCTCAAGCACAATCTCACTCTCCCTATCTTATACACAAGCTCATGATTTTTCTTTCCTTAGACATAATCTCCTTCGCGTTCACTCACGTAAAATCTCAACATCTTTCTAAATACAAACTAAAAGTGCAATGGATACTGTAGCTGAGAACCAAAGGCAGAATTTGCTGGGAAATTTCTGAATAAGGCACACTGGACAACAAATTTTAAATCTGAAGTCTCTTCACAGATGTTGCCAGACATTTAAAGATTTTCCAGCAACTATCACTTATGATTGTCAACATTCCTCTATCATACGCAATCTCACTGTCACCCTCTCATGTTCAATCTTTCTCATTCTTTCTCTCCTGCACAATCACATTCTTGCTGTATTGTTTTTGAAGATACCCAGCTAGGTGCAGATATCCAGAGCTAGAGATAGACAGACAGGTATGCATATCTCACTGTCTCAGACACAATATCACTACCTCTCTCTTCTGAATCAACAACCTACCTATGTCAGCCTTAAATATGCTCAATGACTTGGCCTCAATAGCATTTTGTGTTTCACAGATTCAATATGCTTAATGACTTGGCCTCAACAGCATTTTGTGTTTCACAGATTCACCAAGCTCTGCCGGAAGAAGATCCTCCCATCTCAGTTCTAAAACACCCGGTCTTCACTCTGAGTCTGAGCCCTCGGATGCTATTCTGTCCTGCATTCGAAACATCTTCTCTACACTCGCTATATACAGGCCCCTCAGTATTCTGTATTTGTCAAATAGACCTCCCCCATCACTCCAAATTTTTTTCTAAACTCCGTCGAGAGCAGACCCACAGTCCTCAATTACTCTTCAGTTCCAAGCCCTTCATCATTTTTGTAAGTCGTCGCTGGACTCCTGCCAAGGCTAATGTATCCTTGATTTGAAAAGGGACCCAAACCTACTCAAAATATTCCAACTGCAGTCTGAGCAAAACTTTATACAACCTCGGCAGTACACCCCTGCCCTTGTATTTTAGCCCCTTGGAACTTAATTGAAATGTTGCATTTGCTTTCCGAACTAGAATTCCCAAGTCCGTTTACAATTCAAATCACCAACGACTCTCACCATTTCAAAAACAGTCTTTCACGTTATGTTACCATCGAAGTTGCTACCTATGCTACGATGTGCCTATTCAAGAGTGGCTAAAATATCTTAAATGTATCTGAAACTTCTACCATTGCTGGCAGTGCATACCAACCAGTTGTGTAAAGAACTTAACTCTCACATGTCGCCTCACCCTTTCTCCAGTCATCTTAAAGTTATGCCCGTTGTGATAGCCATTTCCGCCCTGTTAATAATGCTTTGTCTGTGCAATCTGTCTTTTATCATCTTGTACATGACTTTCAAGACACCTGTCATGCTTCTTCGCTAATGAAACAAGCCCTACTGTCTCAACCTTTCATCAAATGTTCTGCTCTCGAGTCCAGGCAGGAACCTGGCAATCTCACCTACTCTGAAGCTTCCAAATTCTTCCAACAATAAGGCTACCAGAACTGACCACAATATTCAAGTTTGGTCTAACTGGGGCTTGAAGAGCTGTAGCATAACCTTGCACACTTAAAATCATTCCGCACCATTAAGAGCCAACACATCGTATGTCTTTTTAATAGCCCTATCAACTTGGTTAGAGAAAGTGAGTACTGCAGAAAATGGAGATCAGCGTCGAGAGTCTGGTGCTGGAAAAGCACAGTCGGGCAGCATTCGAGGGGCAGGCGTATTGGAGTTTCAAACAGATGTCCTTCATCAGGAATTGGGCTTGTTGGTCGCAGCTGAGAGATAAGTAGGAGGGCAGTGGTTTTGGTGGGAGATAGCTGGGGAAGTGATAGGTGGATGAAGGTGAGGTCAGAAGGGTTAGTGATGGACTGGTCCAGAAAGCGGTGCTGAGTTGGAGGCTTATGACTGGGAAAATGTGGGGGAGGGGAAATGAGGAAGCTGCTTGTCCTCAGGCTTCTCCACCGCCAAACCGTTACCACCCAACGACTGGAGGAGGAATGCGTCATATTCCGCCTTGGGACCCTGCAACGACAGGGGATAAATGTGGATTTCAATAGCTTCCACATTTCCCTCCCCCCAAATTATCCCAGTCCCAAGCCTTCAACACGGTCTACGGACAGTTCAACATGCCCCCTCTGATCTATCGCCTTCTCCCTCACCTTCATTGACCTATCAATTTCCCAGCTACCTCTCCCCTCAACCAACACCTTCCCATTTATCTCTCAGCTTGGACACACAAGCATCATTCCTGATGAAAGCCTTATGGCCGAAACGTCTATTCTCTTGCACCTTGGATGCTGCCTGACCTGTTGTGCTTTTCCAGCACCACGCTCACGACTATCAAATTTAATTGTAAACTTGAGGGTTCTTTCGACACCGACCCCAAGGTCCTTCTGCTGCTCCTCGCTGCCACGAATCTGACTTTTAATCCTCTAAAGGTTCCCTGCAGAACCTTTCAATCATAAACCTTCTGCATCTTGGTAATTTCCTCCAGACCCTACAACACTCATAAACTGTGAAACTTCATCAAGTCTCTACAAGCCTTCCTTATTCTGTAACTTCCTTTACTAGCATGAACCCTCAAAATTACTGAAGCCACTTTTAGCCACTGCAATATTCCTGATATCTGAATAGTCCTCCCATCCTTATGCGTCTTCCTATATCTGCAACCTCGACCATACTCCAGTGCACTTATGGGAAGGTGAGTACAACCGTTTAAAAGACTCACTTCAGGTTTTGGGGCCGCCATTTGCCGACAGATGAGAGGGAGGAGTGAAGGACTTCCGGGAAGGGTTTTACGTGTGTGAGATCTAAACCCGAGACCCTACACAGTGGGGCCTTCCTGCCACCCACCACCTCTAACCTTACTTAGAGTCTGTAAACGAGGTAAGTTTTCAGATTTCTTTATTTTACCTTCTCTTCCTTTCTTTAGTTATTTGCGGGCTATCAGAATAACGGGGAATGTACGTTCGGGCAGTTGCATTTTCCTCCTGCAGAATGTGGCAGGTGAGAGACATTTCACATGTCTCTGCTGACTACATATGAGGGAAGTGCAGCCAACTCCAGCTGCTCGAAAACCGAGTGAGTGAACTGGTGCTGGAGCTGGTTGAAGTATGGATCAGCCGGGAGGCTGAGAGGGAAATTGAGTGGATATACAGAGAGGTGGTCTCTCCCCAGACACAGCATAAGGACAGCGAGGCTACTGTTTGGGGGACGATAGGGAACCGACAGTCAGAGCAGGGATCCCCTGTGCCCGTTCCCCTCTGCAATTAGTATACCGTTTTGGATACTGCTGGTGGGGACGGCCTACCTGGGGAAAGCCATAGTTGCCAAGTCCCTGGCACTGAGCCTGGCACTGTGGTTCAGAACGGAAGGGGGGAGAATAGAAAAGCGCTAATGGTAGGGGACTCAATAGTCAGACGTTTGACAGGAGATTTGTTTAGTCAGGAACGGGACCCCCAGAAGGTATGTTGCATTCCTGGTGGCAGGGTCCGGGGATATTGTCGATGGGATTTACAAGTTTCTGAAGTGCGAGGCGGAGCAGCCAGAAATTGTGGTACATATTGACACCAACGATATAGACATGGATGGGATTGAGGATCTGAAAAGTGAATAAAGACAGATGGTTGGAAGCTGAAAAGAAGGACAAATAGAGTATTGATTTCAGGTTTGCTACCGGTGCCACGACATAGTGAGATAAGGAATTGTCAGCAAATGCAGCTTTACACGTGGCTGCGAGGCTGGTGCAGGAAGGATGGTTTCAGATATCTCGACCATTGGGATACCTTCTGGGGAAGGTGGGAGCTGTACATGAAGGACGGGTTACACCTGAACTGGAGGGGTACAAATGTCCTGGGTGTTAGATCAGCTCGTGTGATTCGGGAGGGCTTAAACTAATTTGGCAGGGGGGTGGGAATCAGCGCCACAGGTCTGACAGGGTGTCAGTTGCAGACATGACAGTGACAGGATAGATTGAATCTAAAAGGAAGGTTTCTCACGCGATTAAACAAAGTGATCTGTTAAACTGTGTATGCTTTAATGCAAGTTGTGTCCTAAATAAGAATGACGAACGTCGAGCATGGATCAGTACTTGGGGCTGCGATGTTGTGGCCATAACGGAGACGTGGGTTTCACGTAGTGCAGGAATGCTTGCTTGATGTTCCAGGGTTTAGAACGTTTAAAAAAGAACAGGGAGGATGGAAAAAGAGGAGGGGGTGAGCATTGCTAATCAGAGAGTGCATCACAGCTACAGAAACGAAGGTTGTTGAGGAAGGTTTGTCTACTGAGCCGTATGGGTAGAAGTTAGGAACACAAGGGAACAGCCACCGCATTTGGGATTTTCTACAGACCACCTAATATCACTAGAGAGATTGAAGATCTCATAGGCGGGCAGATTCTGGAAAAATGCAAAAGTAGCAGGTTGTTGTTTTTGGTGATTTCAACTTTCCCAATATCCACTGGAACCTCCTAAGTGTAGATGGTTTGGATGGAGCCAAGTTCATCAGGTGTGTTCAGGAGGGTTTCCTTACTCAGTATGTCGACAGACCGACGAGAGGGGAGGCAATTTTGGATTTGGCGCTCGGCAACGAGCCAGGACAGGTGTCAGATCACGTGGTGGGAGAGCACTTTGGTGACAGTGATCACAAGTGCCTCATATTTCCCCTTCAACAGCAAGAAATGCAAAACTTGCGCCCACAACTCCCCCTTACTTCCCTCCAAGGCCCCAAGGGACACTTCCATATCTGCCACAAATTCATCTGCACCTCCACACACATCATCTATTGCATTCGCTGCACCCGATGTGGCCTCCTCTATATTGGGGAGACAGGCCGCCTAATTGCGGAACGTTTCAGAGAACACCTCTGGGACACCCGGACCAACCAACCCAACCACCCAGTAGCCCAACACGTTAACTCCACCTCCCACTCCACCAAGGACATGAAGGTCCTTGGACCATGGCAACACGACGGTTGGAGGAAGAGCGCCTCATCTTCTGCCTGGGAACCCTCAAACCACAAAGGGTGAACTCAGATTTCTCCAGTTTCCTCATTTCTCCTCCCCCCACCTTGTCTCAGTCAAATCCCTCGAACTCAGCACCGCCTTCCTAACCTGCAATCTTCTTCCTGACCACTCCGCCGCCACCCCCCTCCGGCCTATCACCCTCACCTTGACCTCCCTCAAACTATCGCATTTCCAACGCCCCTCCCCCAAGTCCCTCCTCCCTACCTTTTATCTTAGCCTGCTGGACACAATTTTCTCATTCCTGAAGAAGTGCTTATGCCCGTAACGTCAATTCTCCTGTTCCTTGGATGCTGCCTGACCTGCTGCGCTTTTCCAGCAACACATTTTCAGCTCACATTTAGCATAGCCTCGGAAAGTGAAAGGAGCAATTACCGAGGGAAGATATTCAATTGGGGAAAATGAAATTATGACGCTATCAGAGAGGAGTTGGGAAGTATAGAATGGGAGCAATTGTTCCTCAGAAAGGGCACAGCAAACATGTGGGGACTATTGAAGGAGCAGTTGTTGCGAGTGATACAATAATTTGTCCCTCTGAGAGAGGCAAGAAATGGTAAGATTAAGGAATCTTGGATGACGAGAACAGAGGAACTTGTCTTCAAAAGGAAGAAGGCTGCTTATGTAAGGTGGAGGAAAAAAGGATCTAGCACAGCTTTATAGGATTACAGGCTTGCGAGATAGGAGCTCAGAAATGGACTGAGGAGAAATAGGAGGGGGGCTCAAAAAGGCTTGTCAAGAAGGATTAGGGAGAACTCAACGGCGTTTTACTCATACCCGAGGAACAAGAGAATGATCAGGGAGAATGTTGGACCGATCCGGGATAGCGGAGGGAACTTGTGCGTGGAGCCTCAGCAGATAGGGGAAGCCCTAAATGCGTTTTTTGCTTCGGTTTTCATCAAGGAAAGGGAACTTGTTATGCATGAAAGCTTAGCAGAGCTCGGATACAGTCTTGACCAGATCAAGATTGATGAAGTTGATGGGATAAACATTTTGGAAAACATTAAGATTGATAATTCCCAAGGGCCCGCCAGATTTATCTAGGCTGTTCCGGGAAGCGAGAAAGGATGTTGCTAAGCCGCTGATCAGGATAATTGCCTCCTCACTCTCTACAGTAGTCGTACCAGAGGACTGGAAGAAGGTGAATGCTGTTCCTCTTTTCAAGAAGGGTAAAAAGGAAATTGCTGGCAATTACAGACCAGTCAGTCTTATGTCTGTGGTCAGCAAATGTTTGGAAAGAATTCTGAGGGATAGGATTTATGACTATTTGACAAAGCATAGTGTAATTCAAGGAAGTCAGCATGACTTTGTGAGGGGCAGGTCATGCCTCACATATCTTATTGAGTTCTTTGAGGAGGTGTCAAGATTGGTCGACAATGGCCGAGCAGTGGAAGTGGTGTACAGGGATTTCAGCAAGGTTCCCCATGGTAAGATCATCCACGAAGTCAGGAAGTATGAGATACAGGGAGATTTGTCTATCTAGATTCAGAATTGTCTCGCTGAAAGAAGGCAGAGAGTGGTTGTAGATGGAAATTATTCTGCTTGGAGGATAGTGTTGATTGGGGTCCCCCAGGGTCTCTTGGGCCTCTGCTCTTCATAGCTTTTATAAATTACTTGGATGAGGAGGTTGAGGGATGGGTGAGTAAATTTGCAGATGACCCAAATGTTGGAGATGTCGTCGATAGTATGCAGGGCTACTGCAGACTACAATGCTACATAGACAGAATGCAGAGCTGGGCTGAGAAGTTAAATCTGGATAAATGGGAAGTGATGCATTTTGGAACGTTGAACCCGAATGCTGAATACAGGATGAAAGACAAGATTCTTGACAGTGTGGAGGAACACAGGGATCTGGGTGTACAAATACATAGACCCCTCAAAGTTGACATCCAAGTGGGTAGGATTGTTAACAAAACATATGGTGTTTTAGCTTTCATCATCAGTGGCATAGAATTTAAGAGCACTGCGGTTATGCTGCTGCTCTACAAGTCCCTGGTGAGGCCACACTTGGAATATTGTGTCCAGTTCTGGTCGCCCTACTATCGGAAAGACACAGAGGCATTGGATATGGTGCAAAGAATGTTTAGCAGGATGCTGCCGGGAATGGAGGGCTTGCCTTATGAAGAAAGGCTCGGACTTTTCTATCTGGAGAGAAGGAGGAAGAGAGGAGACCTGATAGAGGTGTACAAAATAATGAGAGGAATAGATAGGGTCAATAGCCAGAGACTTTTCCCCATGGAAAGATTGACTAGCACGAGAAGTCATAGTTTGAAGATATGAGGAAGAAGGTATAATGGAGACGTCCGCAGTCGTTTTTTTTTACAAAGAGAGTTGTGAATGCATGGAATGCGTTACCAGCGGCGGTGGTGGAAGCAGAGTTATTGGGGACATTTAACCGACTTATGGATATGCACATGGATAGAAGTGAGTTGAGGGGTGCGTAGGTTGTTAATATATTTTACATTAGGATTAAATATCGGCACAACATCATGGGCCAAAGGGGCTGTTATGTGCTGTACCTTTCTATGTTCTCTGTTCTATTGCCGTTTTGCGAGATACAACAATAGACGTGTTTCCCTTTTGAGAGAAAAAAAAACACTTATCATTAACGCTGCCCCATGCAATGGAGTTTCGTGGATTCCGTTGTTCTCTGCACACTATCTCTCAGAGGACTGTATAACCAGGAAATCTGAGTGCAGATTGTCTTTGCTTGATCGAGTCTGAATTTATCGGTTTATGTTTGCTTTGGACACAGTGTTCCTGGAAAATTTCTAACAGTGTAAATACATCACCTACGAGTTAAAGCATGAGTTCACTGGGCCCTGGAGAGCAGGAGCTTGGAAGCCTCACACTGTTCGTATGTGGGGCTTGGCACCAGTCTCAGTGAAAGCAGCTCACTGAGTAAATGAGAGGGAGCTTCGGATCTTCCTGTTGTTTTTGGTCTTCTTCCATATCTTTATCACCCTCTCATATTTGAGCCTGTCAAGTTCTCCAAACCTGACAGCGTATGCTCCATGCAAACTCCTACAGCTGTTGATCATACCCATCTCTCTAAATACCTCCAACCTTACAACCTGTCCTTTGTCTCAGATCTCCAGCAGTCCCAAATGATCTTGTGCTTCGTTATCTCATTGCATTTCTTTGAGCTGTGTGAAAACAAACCTGAAGTTGTTTTGGGCCACTTAAAAAAAAGACAAATCTGTTCCTCGATCTTTGTCAAATAGAGACTCCATCTTTTCTTCTGAACCAGAAGGGGAATGAATCAAATTTTATGATTCTAACCTATCAAATCCTCGGAGGATCTGAACATTTTAAAGAGAAAAATTTCCTCTGATGACCTTCAGCAGCACAGTACTGAAATGATATGTTGATATCCATTTATTTTCTGCAACCATTTCCTGACGCTCTGTCACTCCCTAATTCTGAAACCAACCCCAGTGTGGACAATATTTCAAACCACTAATCACCTTTCCCTATGATCGTCCCTATCATGGTGAGCTGCTCCTATCCCCATACATTTTCCTGCTTTTGCGCAACATCAAGTTGATACAACCCTCGACATTTCTGTAGAGTTGTGACCTCTTGCAATCCCCCTCCTTTTTGTAAATTCTGCCTGCCACTAGTCCTCTCCACCCCTGTGCAAATCTTTCCAGTCACTACAACCTTCATTTTGGTGAAGCCCCGTCCAAACCCTACTGCCATCACTCTGTGTATAAATTCCTTCAGGCCTATATCCTGCAACTTGTTGAAACCTGTTCTCACCAGTGCTCAGTCCCTAAACCCATCCCTTTCAGTGTAATCTCCTTCAGTTCCCACAACAGTCTACATCTCTGTAAACCCCTTAACCCCCCACAGTCCTCCCTATATGTGTAAACTCGTTCATATGCTATGTGCCTCCGCACTGGTGCGACTGCTTTGACGCCATTGCATCGTCTTTATATCTGCAAATGGCTTCTTTCCCTGTGGCCCATCCTATGTTCGTAAGCGACACGAGACTCTCACAACTGTAACCCCCGTGACTGTAACCTCCTCCGGCCTCAACCAGCCTCCTCATCCATCACACCTTCCAGCATGCACAGAAATCCCTCTCTCTGACATATCTTTCATTGCATTAAAGCATCTCTATCTCTAACGGTACCCAGCCCATACTACCCTCCCTATTACTTTGATAATCTCCAGTCCAGATCAGCCTCAAAAGCCCTGTAACATTCTCCAGTCCAGTCCACATTCCATATAGCTGCAACATTCTCCAGTCCATAACATACTTCTCAACATTGTAAAAATACTCCAGTCCATCCCATCAACCCTATCATTGCAATATTCTCCATTCCATAGAAACCTCCCTATCTTGTAATATTGTCCAATCCGTACCATTCTCCCTATTCTTGAAATATTCTCCACACACCACGGCTGCTGTTAAATCTACCACATTCTCGATTCAACTGAATGTTTTCACAGTCTGCTCAACTTGGTCAGTGTAAAGATCCACAGTCGGATTGGATGTCGGTGGCCAGTAACTTTTCGCTAGAATCAGTGCTGCAATCACTGTTTATAATTTATATCAGTGATGAAGAGTAAAATGTCAGCGTTCCGATTAGTAATTTTAGAGATGACATTTGGAAAGGCATTTAGTTATTCGGATAGCTGCAGGAATTGTAGATAATGAGGAAGAATGTAAAATAACGCATAAGTATGTCGATCAGCTGAAACTTTTGGTGGAGAAATGGGAAAATTGAATTTCATCGTGACAAGTATGAGGTGATGCATTTTGGGAAGTTAAATGGTAGAGGAAAATACACTGTAAATAGCTGGACGCTTGAGAACATTGATATACATTCGAATCTCGGATGCAAATCCATAGCTGTCTGAAAATAATAACATAGCAGGATGTGATGATAAAGAAGGTGTATGGCATGCTTGCCTCCATTGATAACAGCATTAATTGCAGACGTTTGCATGTCATGCTGTAACTGAATAAACCTTCAATCGGTTAAGTTTGGAATGGTATGTGCAGTTCTTATCGCCACATGATAGGAAGGACATGGAGAATTTGGAGAAGGTACAAAAGAGATTTACCAGATGTTGCCTGGATGAGAATATGATAACCATAAGTGTTGCCTCTAGGAAGAGGTGCTAACAGTAAAGAGAGGTTGTACACAGTTGCATTGTTTTCCCAGAGTGGAGGAAGCTGAGAGGCGACTTGGTCCAGGTATCTAGGATTAGGAGAGGCATGAATAGTGTGGATGGTCGGAAACTCTTTCCAATGAGGAAATGCCAAATACTAGGGGGCCTCAGTATAAGGTGAAAATGGCAAATTTTAAATGAGATGAACGAGGCAAGCTTTTGTTTTTTTGCATGGAGGGTGGAAACTTCCCAGGATGGTGTAGAAGTGGAAATGTTAGCGAAGTGGTTAAGTGGCATTCAGACAGAAAATACGAACAGCCTGAGATTAGAGGGATGTGAGCCTTGTGCAGGCAGATGGGATTAGTTTAAAATAGCCTCATGATCAGCACAGCCATGGTTGACTAAAGGGTCTATAAATGCGCTGTACTGTTCTATTTTCTATCCTCCCAGTCTCTACCATGGCAAAGGCACTCAGAATCTTGGATGTCCATTAAAATTCTCTTTCATTCTGTTAAATTCCAATGGGTTCAAGCTGTACATACTCAACCCCTTACGATGAGAATATCCGCTCATCCTCAAGATCAACTGATCCTTTTCTGGCCTCCCTGCATTGCAGCAATATTTTTTCCTGAGGGCACTTGTACTGTTCATAATGATCTAGTTTTCATCCGATTCGTTACTTGCATAGTTTTAGGAAGACCTCCCTATGTTTTCACTCAATTCTCTTTGCAATAAATGACAGCATCTTTTCTTGCCTTCTCTATTGCATGCTGACCTGTAAGCTACCTTTTCCTCATTTCTAACCGTCCAGTCTCGAACGTGGCGCAGGCACTCAGAATCTTGGATTCTCAAAACTCTTTGTGCAGTCAGTCTGAAAGCAAACAGTGCTTGCCTGACAGTAAGTTGGGAACAGCTAGAGTGTATTATTAGGAAATGACAAAAAATAATAACTGCACACTTAGAAACAGTGGGATATTCATGATGTTATAAAAGAGGAATATTTTAAAACTTGCTGGATTTTACTTTTGGCGTGACATTAATGGCATAATTGATAGGGATGGAAGAGAGGATTGTAGGTGAGGAGATATTTGAATATTCAGGAGCATTTTGAACAGTTTCAGTAAGGGCTACATTTTACCTAGGGAGAAACTAAGGCCACTTAAAGTTCAATTATCCTGTCAATGTGGAGCCACTGTTGATGGCGGACGTATGAAGTAAATATTTTACGTTAGGACTTCCTCTGGAGAAAGGCAGGGAAGCACAGCAACTTAGGACGATAAATGGTAATATCTTGGAAAGTGTTCAAATTGTAGAACAGGATGAGCTGGATGTCTTGAAATGCAAAAAAAGGTTGAAGAAATCTCGGGACATGACAGATGTATCCCAGTACCTTAGGGGACGCTGAGGAATAAATTGTGGGGCCTCTCGCAGATATATATGTATCATCGTCAGCCTCTAAAGACCAATGGGATAGATAAATGTGGTGCATCAGTTGTTGGATTAGAATCTGAGAGAAAAGATTGTCTTGTAGTTGGAAATGTAATGGCGAATAAGCATTATTCAGCATGGATTTGTTCGTGGAACGTCATTTCTGACAAATCTGAATAATTTTTGAGGAGGTAGATTAGTGATACATCAAGCCAGAGCAGTCCACGTTATCTACATGGACTGTCGCAAGGCCTTTGACAAGGTTCTGCATTGCAAAAGAAAAGAACATAAGAACTACGAGCTGGAGTCGGCCGTCCGGCCCTATAAGCCTGCTTCATCATTCAATAAGGTCATGGCTTACCTTTCCCTGGATCTACCCGCGCACATACCGTATCCCTTCATTCATTTTTCTTTTCAGAAAACATGTCCACCTTACCTTCAAAAGCATTTACTGGAAAAATTTCACTGCTTCATTGCGCTAGGAATTCCAGAGATTAAAAGCTCTCTGGGTCTAAAAGTTCCTTCTCAATTCAGTGTGAATATTGCTCCCTCTAATCTTGTGGATATACCATCTTGTCCTAGCTTCACTTGCCAGTGGAACATTCTCTATACGTCAATCTTATCTATTCTCTTCATATTTTCATGTTTCTCTGAGATCCCTCCGATTCTTGTGAATTCCAATGAACATAGTCCCAATCTACTCTTCGTATCACCTCATAAGCAAACACTCACAACACCGATGGCAAGCTTGTTCACTTACTCTGCACACCCTCCAGTGCCAATACATCCTTCCTCAAGTACGGAGACCAAAACCCACACAGTAATCCCGTTGAGGATTCACAAGAAACTTGTACAGTTGCAAAATAAAACTCTAAACTTTTAAACTCAATCCCTTCACCAAAGAAGGACATAATTTAATTTGCCTCGCTAATTAATAGTCGCACCTGAAGACTAATCTTCTGTGATTCATGCACAAGGGTACCCAGGTCCCTCTGCACAGCAGTATGTTGCAGCGTTTTGCCATTCAAGTAATAATCCTTTCTACATTACTCCTACAAAAAATTAAAAGTGCCGGTGTTGTACGGGACTGCTTTCTGAGCACCACTCTCCTTACCTCCGTTCTTCTCATTGTCAATTTCTGACAGGTTATTAGTGTCCTCCACTATGAAGACCGATACAAAACACCTGTTCAATGCATCAGACATTTAATCATGTTCCATAACTAAATACCTCAGCAATTTTATCGTGTTCCTCCTCATCATCTAAGCAGCTAACATTTAGTTTAGCCACTCTTTTGCGTTGTTCATATTTACAGGAATTTTTGCGAACTTGCTTTGTCTTCTCTGGTAGTTTATTTCGTTTTATACCTTACTATTCTTCACAACGGTTCTTGTGGCTTTCTGTTGACGTTTGAAGTTTTCCCAATCTTCTAGTTCCCTGTTGATTTTGGAAATTTGTATCCCTTCCCTTTCAATTTGTTAGCCTCCCTTATTTCCTTAGATACCCATTGCAGATTACCCCTTTTCTTACAGTCGTCCTTTTCACTGGAAAATGCCTTTGCTGAGGCCTTTGGAAAAGAATGCTTTGAATATCCTCCGCTGCTCGTCATCGCACCCACATTAAACTCTTTGTTTCCAGTCTACTGGAGCCAAATCCTCGCTCATTCTATTGCAGTCTCCAGTGTTTAAGCACAGGATCCTTGTGTTGGATTTTATTTTAACATACTCCATCTGTACTCTAAATTGAAAATACTGTGATCACTCCTTCCAAGAAGAGTTCTAACGAACAGGTCATTACATATTCCTGCACCATCACGCAGGACCAGATTTGGGATGGTTTGCTCCCTCATTGGTTCCATTCCATACTGTTCAAGACAAGTATCACGGAACCACTGAACTAACTGTTCTTCAAGTCGACTCTGACCAAGCTGGTTCCACTAGTTTATATATAGAAGAAAACTCCCCATGATAATTGCCATACTTTTTTACAGACGTTAGTTATTTCTTTGTTTGTTGCTCACCCCAGACTGGTTAAAATGTTTCGATCACACACGACCAGGGAGTGCTCACCAACTGGTTTCAACCCTTATTTGATGGTCACAGACAGTTCGTGTTCATAATGGGTTGTTGCTCAAAGTGCAGCCCTGTGACCAACGGTGTGCCGTAAATTACGGTGATGGTCCACTGTTGAGCATCATTTTCTAAACGGTTTGTCAGAAAGTACAGGAGTTATGATAGCAAGTTTATGAATGACATTGCAATTTGGGGTAAAGTGGATTATCTGAGAGTACAATGGCATCAACAGTCCTGCTGATCTCGTGTTGAAGGACAGCAGGTGGGGAAGTAAACGACGTTACATTTTGCTAAAACAAACCAGAGTGGGACTTGATTAGTTAATATTCGTGCTCTGGGTAGAGTGGTCAAACAGAGAGAGCTGGGAACGCAAACGACACATTTCTTTGAAAAGTTGTGTTACAGGTAGACAGGCTGGTGAAGCAGGTGTTTTGGATGCTTGTCTCATTGGTCAGAGCATTGAGAATAGGAGTTGGAAAGTAATTTTCTGGCTGCACAAGACATTAACGAAACCACCTCATATTAATTGTTGTTTATGCAGGAAAACAAAATCTCGGCTGGTTCATGCATGTCAATAATGCAATTATACCTGATGTTCTTACCTGTTGTGGATCACATGAGACCCCAGACGCACAAAAATATGGCTGAGTATAAGCGACCTTGTGTTGATACTTGTCTTGAACAGTATGGAATGGAACCAATGAGGGAGCAAGCCATCCCAAATCTGGTCCTGCGTGATGGTGCAGGAGTACGTTCGTTAGAACTCTTCTTGGAAGGAGTGATCACAGTATTTTCAATTTAGAGTACAGATGGAGTATGTTAAAATAAAATCCAACACAAGGACACAAGTAGCAGCGGACAATATATGTTTGTCCAGCCAGTGACATCCTCAGGCTATGCATGCATAAATTAAAACGCATACTTCCATCTCTACCACTGAAAACCTCTCCAGCTGCAGAAATACGTACTTCCCTGTAATATTCTCCAGGACCTTGCCACTGTCTGTAACACTCTCAGCACCTCCATCTCCCTGAATCCTCCCTGTTCCTATCTTCTTATTGAACTCTGATAATTATTCCCCTTACCACTGCCCTCCTCCTCCTGGAGACTCCTTGCGATCCATTTAACAAACACATCCATATTTCTAAACCATTGGTTTATTTGGAACTGTTAATTTTTTCTTGTCTTTTAACCATTCTTAATTAAATCTAATCCTTTCCGGTCCTGCGTCAAGCTCAGTTGGAAAGGTCTTGCTGAGATTTTGTCTTTTTATTGAATATTTTACAACATTCCCTCGAATGTTGTCCACTGTTCATATTCAGCAATAAATTTCAGTTGGTTCACCTTGGTCAGTTCTCCGCTCAAACACATGTAATCGGCTTTGTTTTGAATGTCGGGTGTGCCTACTGGTCTTTTTAAAAAAATCATAATCTTTTTGACTTCCGACATATTACAATTTCCCTGAGGATCGCTCAGTGTGATATCACCCATGTACTCACCTTCATCACATCACTGATCTGAGATAGCTACGTCCATGACCATTTGCACAATATGTTATTCAAGGTAATATTGCCAAAACAAATCTCCAAACTCCTCTTTGAACATCACTCTTGCCAGTGTGACAGCCCAAAATTGTAGAAAAATTGAGGTCTCTCAATATTATTGCAATGCCTTTGTTACAACTTCTATTAATTCCTGTTTAATGCCGTGATGTGTAATTGAGTGTTGCCAGGCAGCCGATAAACCGGTTCTCCTGCATGTACTTTTAGCACGTAGTGTATAGAAATTACATTCAGGCGGATTCAACGGAATAATCTGAGGTCAAATGATTCCTTTGAAATACCTTTGTCAGGATTAACCATCCTGCTTTTCCATTCTGCCTGAGTCTCCAGAACGTTGTGTACCGTTGAATACTTATGTTCTACAAAATGTTCACTCTGCTACCAGGTCTGTCTAGTAACTAAATCTCCTTTATGTCTGTGTGCATCTACCTTATTGCAGATAATTTGTCTTTTCCAACAAAAAGGGCATTATAATTTACATGTTCTCACAAATTCCTCTAACTAACCTATCAGTTGATGTTCAGTGTTAGTTCAACCATGTCCCTTCCAGTTTCTATCGCCTTGTCTTCAACCATAACCCAAATGTTTTTCCTATACTTCCTTATTGTCTTTGAATTCGGAAGCTCCTTTCATCTGAACCCTGTCCCTGCGTCTTCTCTGACAGTTTAATGACCTTTTTATAAACTTCCCGTCGTGATTGGCCAGGACTCGAGTCTCAGCAGAGTTACGTTTATTTGACACGTGCGATGTAGATATTTCTTGCTGTTTAGTGTTACTTGCCATAGCTCGCCTTGAACTGAATGGATTGCGAGACAATTTGAGAGACCAGTTGAGACTCAAACACATTGCTCTGAGCCTGGATGATATTTACGCCAGACAGCTGCCTATAACAAATTTCCTTCCCTGAAAGATATTAATCCACCAGTTGGATATCCCTTGCTGATCAGTCTTGTGTATAACACTCGGCCATCGTCTGACCACTA
Organism: Chiloscyllium plagiosum; assembly: GCF_037043375.1. Taxonomy (NCBI): domain Eukaryota; kingdom Metazoa; phylum Chordata; class Chondrichthyes; order Orectolobiformes; family Hemiscylliidae; genus Chiloscyllium; species Chiloscyllium plagiosum. The sequence continues at coordinate 52,603,164 of NW_028270183.1, forward strand.
ATAGCTCGCGCAACCCTGAATACTGATACAATTCCACAATGAATCAACCACCTTCTTCATGACCATTGTTTGATCCTGATACCTTCCTGAACTCTGGTGCTATCAATCCGTATCTGTCCATGCAGTATCCCTCACCACGTGTGTCTAACTGCCTCTGACTGCACCTTGTGCTGGTAATCCAGATCCTGATTGAGCAGAATTTCCCGCTCCATAGAATTGTGGCATCACAGGCCACGGTGGGCTCTGAGATATTCCAGGTCGTTGGGGACTCAGTACTATTCTGCAAGTGTAACACTTACTGCGTCACTCCAGTTTCCGATTCTCCATAGTTTTCCATCTCCAGTAGGTAAGCAGGAAATGGCCGACTCAATAGACTTCACAAAAGCTGGGAGTTTCACCCATCACCTCTATGAAAGCAACTTTTGAGATAGAGGGAAGGGAGACCTGGAGACTTCAATAAATCCTGCAGCAATGTAAGATCACTCACAGTGAACACAGCAGACAACATTTGAAGGACTTAAAACGTCAGCCCATAGGGCATGACGTATTTGCAGTTCAAGTTGTCAGTTTGCTCACTGTTCTGGTAGATTCATTATCAGACGTTTCATCACCATGCTGGTAACATCATCAACCAGCCTCCGCTGAAGTGATGGTGTTCTGTCCCGCTTTCTATTTGTTAGTCTTTGTCTGTTCAGACCCATGATAAAATTTAACGTTCTTTTTTTCAAAGGTTGGTAAATCGGTGCCAAATCAGTGTGTTCATTGATGGAGCACCGTTTGAAAGCCAGGCCTCTCGGAATTCTCGTACGTGGCTTTTTTTTAGCCTTTCCTTGGATGAATATGTTGTCCCAGTCGAAGTGGTGTCCTTCTTGGTATGTCCTTAAAGATACTAGTGAGTTAGTCATGTCTTCTGGTGGCTATATGGTGTTATTGTATCCTGGCCGCTAGCTTCCTGCCTGTGTCACTGATGCAGTATTCGTCAGAGGGGTGAATGACACGTACAGGGACGGGGACAAAAAGAACTTCGAGTAGCACTGGAATCCAATCAAAATAAAATGGACTCTTGGAAGAAGCCCAGCAGACCATCAGACAGACGCTAACACCAATACTAAACAGGTGGGAAAAAAGGAACACACTCAGCACACAGGATAGGAAAGCTCTGGAAGGATTCGGATTTTTTTTTTAAATTGTAATCCTACCGAATAAAATATAGCACATGGCCATCATCCTAAACAGAACGCAGTATATTGAAAAGGCGAACTAACTATTGACAGACACTGACACCTACCGACAGGTGGCAATGGACATGATTCCAAAGCAAGAAAACCGGATCACAGGGACCTGAACAAACTTGACAGAACAGACGAAATGAATACGATTGATGGCCAAATTATTAAACCTTGTGGATCCAATGCATCCCTTTTCTAGGAATTACCGAAGGTACAAAAAACAGGGGGACACTTCTGAACCGCAGTGTCACTTATTGGCACACTGACATACAGACCAGCAAACAAATTTCAACAAAAACTGAAACACCGAACAGAAGCCTGGCGCTACTCCATCTACACCAGCCAACAATTCTTGATCATCATCCAAAATACCAAGCTAGGGGAATACGAAGTCATGATGACAGAGATGCTGGAAAAGCACAGCAGTTCAGGCAGAATCCAAGGAACAGTAAAATCGACGTTTCGGGCAAAAGCCCTTCATCAGGAATACAGACAGAGAGTCTGAATGGTGGAGAGATACGGGAGAGGGGGTGGGGATGGGGAGAAAGTAGCTCTATGCTTTTCCAGCACCTCTCTAATCTAGACTCTGGTTTCAAGCATCTGAAGTCATCATTTTTACCGAATACGAAGTCATGGCTACCTTCAAAAAACGGCCGTATTCAAATCAATTAACTTCCGGCTGATCAAAGAAACACTGACTGTACTACGAGACGAACCAAGGAAGCAAATACCAGACAGTACCATCTTCATCAGCAAGGACAGCATCTTCAAAGTCGTAGATCTGTGCCTCACTACTCATTTCACTTTGAATGACAGGACATGCAAACAAAGCAACGGTACACGCTTGGGATCACCAAAATCAGGATTCTTTGCAAAAGCAGTTATCCAGGAATTCTCACGAATAGCCCTTACCACAATCCAAATCAAACTTTGTGTCCACTATTTGCACGTCACGTTTGTTATCGCGAAATTGAACAAATTCGAAGAAACCTACAATCTCAGAAATAACATTCACCAAAGAGGGAGAGAACAAAAACAGACTCGCGTTCCCAGATGAAGGGCATTTGTCCGAAACGTCTATTTCCGTTATCATCTGATCCTGCCTGACTTGTTGTCCTTTTCCAGCACCACTCTAATTTCCGCATCTGCAGTGCCCACTTTCCCCTACCTTGATGTCAGAATGAAAGCATTGAGAATCGGAGTTGGGATGTCATGTTGTAGTTGTACAGGGCATTACTGAGGTCACCATGCTGATCAGTATTGTTGTTCAACATTGTTAATCAAATCTTCTCTCAGAATCCTCCGTTCCTAACTTTCCTTACCATTGCACTTTCACAGAGTAACAAATTTCCTCTGTACTGTCTCTAGTCCATTTCTATCCTTTCATGTGCCAGGGTGACCAGAACTGCACACAATCCGGAAGCTGCGACTGAACTCATTATTTACACCGGTCCAGCAGGAGATTCCTATTCTTAAATTATGCTGTTTGGCTGATAGAGGAAATGGAGCCATTCTCTCACTTAAAGAGAAAATTGAAGTGTCAGTTTACCTTCTGTGTTCTGCACAAATTGTCTATCCTCTCACTTACTGTTGATCCCTCCCTATTGTTGATACCCTCAAATGCCTTTCCTTGCACTTCTCTTGGTTGAACGTTTCATTCACCTGCGCTCAGTAGTTTCTGTTTTTAAACAGTATACCATGTATTCTCTTGCCAAATCCAAGTACATCGCATAAATTGCAAATTACTGTCTCAAACCCAAAGAGTCAGATTAATTCTGCGTGTTCATCCCTGAATTAATCCAGGCCGACTGCCCGGGAATCTTTGGGCAGAAACACACCAAAAAAAATGTTTTTGCAGTAATGCTCGAGATTCTAAGCCTTTTGGGGAAAAAAAAATGAGTATTATTAAGAAACAAATGATTTTAGAGAAATACTTGGGACTGAAAGACAAGACAGATTTATGGAATACGAATCATGTATGAGAAACCGACGGGTAGAAAAGTTATGGATAAACAATCGATTCAATGCATTTAGTTTACCACAAGAAGTATCAGTAAATAACCAAGCTTACTTGGCAAAATCAAATCTTATACAACTAGGGTTAATATATTGGTCTGCTTTAATATTGGAGAACTGACAGAAAACAGTATGTTTTTGGACTGGACTGGACTGATATCATATGGATCGGTGCTTGTGGCCCAACATCGTGATACATTTCAAACGTTTGTTTTTCTTTTACCGAAGATTGCTGATATCACTGATCACTGTTAGGTTATGAATAGGTGGGGAGGTGGTTTAAATAAAAGCTCTAAGTTGACTGAGACAAGTGGATTGAGGCGAAAAACATGGCAGCCGAAGGGCAATTTGGACTTTGTGCACTTTCCTGATAAATAGAGAACCGCAGCCGATATTTGAAGAAGGATTGTTTAAAAATTATTGAGCTATGAAGCGATTTATGCTCCCTTTATTGTTTTCTTCGGTGCAGACCTCTGAGGTCAATGCAGGACAATGTGCCCTGAAACTAGGCATCAGTATGGAAGTGACATTGGCATGCTGAGCAATGTACATATAACGACCAGGTAGGTAGCTGGAAAATTAAAAATGATCTGCATATCCTTGCCCACCAGTCACTGAAAGCAATACTGCAGGAGCAGAAAGCAGCAAGGATGATAAATGGTGTGTTGACCTTTATTTCAGGGGGAGTCAAGTACAGGAATAAGTGTATCTCACTGCAGCAATATAGGACGACGTTGTGACCTCATCACGAACGTTGTGCAGTATTGTGTCCAGTTTTGGTCTCCTTACATAATTAGGGACAAACCTGATATTGAGACAGTGCAAGGAAGGATGACCAGACTGATCATTGGGGCGACCACCTGATTGTGGTAGCAGATTTTGGTTCGAAATTGCCTATATTTCCATGCGTTTCAAAAATAAATGACTGGAGATCTCAACGAAATATATAAACTACTGACAGTACGAAACAGATTTGAAGAAGAGATGATAATTCCTCTGGCTGGGAGCTCTAAAACAAAGGGCCACAGTATTGTATCGACAGGCCACTCTGCTTTGAGATGAGGTTAAATGTGTCCACTCAGAGACTGGTGAACCTTGAAAACTATCTACCACATAAGACTGCCACTTCTTTGCCCACTCTCGTACGCTTTCCGATTCCTTCTGCAGCCTGCACGTCTCCTTCATGCTCACTCTCCATCTCCCTATCTTTGTATCGGCTGCAAGCAAGGCCAGAAGTCCTTCAGTTCCATCTTCTGGACAGTTAATGTATAAACTGAATCGTTGTGGTCACAAAACTGAGCCTTGCCGAACTCCACTTGTCACTGGCTGCCATCCTTAAAAAGACTGTTTTATCCCAGCTCTCTGCCTTCCGCCAGCCATCCAAACTTCTATACAGTTCGAAACATTCAGAAATCTCATTCTTCACCGTGGATTCCAGGATATTAACAACAACCGAGGTTGGCCACTGGATCTGCAATTAGCCATCTTGTGCCTTCAAATTGGCGATTTTCATCAGTGTCCCTCCCTGATTCTCACGATTCGTTTATTGAAACTGATCAAAAATCAACAGTCTATTTTATTGCTTGGAATGAGATATAAAAGGTCCTGAAATCCAATTAATTCGCAGTTAAGACGGTGCAGCTGGGAAACCGTACTTGAATACAGTATTCATTGGGGAAAGCCTCAAGACGAGAGTTAAGAGTCGAGAAAATATCATAAGGGCCGGGGTAGAGGGATGGCTGCATCACACGCATGTCCATTTCGGTAGTGAGCAAACTTGAACTGTTGAATATACTGTACCTGAGATCGAAATAGAGAGGGAATTCTCAGCACCCCTCCAAGAGTAATCAAAGGGAGGGGAGTATATGTGGTCAAATCTGAAAGTGTATCAAGTAAGACATTCTGAAATGTTTTATGTGTCCTTCTGTCTTTTTGTTGTGAGTTCGAACTGAGCTGGCACTCGCTGATACCGGGCACGTAAATGTGAACTATAATGTGGACTCTCGCTGAAAATCTGCGAATCTGGGACGATGGCTGAAGGAATCGAGTTCTCACTGTCGATCAGGGACCCATCACGGCGTCCATAGAGGTAAGGACTGCACCTCCACTAAAGATTTCGTCTCATGAGGAAAGGCTGGAGGACTTGATTCTGTTTTTGTTAGAGGGAAGACGTTTGGGGCATGTCATATTTGAGACATACAACAAAATTAGAAGGTTAGATAAGGTGGATAGTGAGAGCCATTTTCCTCGAATGGTGATTGCTTGCGTGAGGGGACATAGCTATAAATTGAAGGTTGATAGATATAGGACAGATGGTAGAGGTAGGTCCTTACTAAGAGAGTAGTATGGGCGTGGAAAGCATAACCTGCAACACTAGTAGACTCCCCAAGTTTAGGAGTGTTTAAACGGTCATTGGATAAATATATGGATAAACATAGAATCTTGTAGGATAAATAGGGAACAGATTGGTTCCACAGGTCGGTGCAACATCGAGCTCAGAAGGGCCTGTTCTGTGGTGTAATGTTTTATATTCTACGTACTAGAGTGGAAGTCAAAGCATTGAATTTAATAAGGGTACCCAGGCATTAAAAAGGTGGATGGTCTGGCGATAGAGGATCATCGATAACGATATTGAATGGGATAGAAATCGATGGCCCGATGAATAAATTGCAGTTCAATCCATACATTTTTTTTTTGGTGATCACTCAGGACACATGATATATACAATATTTGGTAAAAGTGCATTGAGTTGATAATCGAACATGAACTAGAATGAGAGAGACCATATGGGTTGAATGGGCTGCTCGTGTCCTGACGCCATCTTTGGGAAAGCTCTGTAAGTGTATTTACAAGTTCTCAGATGTCAGGAAGGCGGCCTCTGCTGTGTCAAGAGGAATGTGCTTCCCATTACATTTTCCAATACTGAGACTGGTACACCGTGATCCGTCCAGTTTTATACTCGAAGACATTAAAATTGAGAGTCCGGCTTTGTTGCTGCAGAGACCATTGATGGATTTATCACGTTCTGTGCTTTTGGAGTTACTCTTCGGAAAGACCAAGAAGGCATGGGCCATCGAATTCCTGAAAATACATTGGGGAAGCAATTTAATGCAGTCAATCGACATTGGCTTCAATGTCACTATTATAGATATCAGATTTCAAGTCTCAATATTTTATTAATTGCATTTAATTTCCACCAGCTACCAGATGATTAACCTGGTGTGGACCAGTAATCCAGCGATTTTTCCACAACAACACCTTCTCCACATTGGGACCCCTCGGAAGCCAAACTGGACATGATATAAATGTGCTGCTTGACGGTTCTGTCAAAAAGAACTTTGACCAATTTGACTATCGTGATGAGATTGGAGGTGTGGTCATTGGTCAGATTGTAAAGATTCTCCTGTTAACGAACTGGACAAAGTTAAGTAATTTTCCACATTGGGAGAAAGTGAGGACTGCAGATGCTGGAGATCAGAGCTTAAAAATGTGTTTCTGGAAAAACGCAGTAGGTCAGGCAACATCAAAGGAACAGGAGAATCGACGTTTCGGGCATAACTTTCCTGAAGAAAGGTTTATGCCCTAAACGTCGATTCTCCTGTTCCTTTGATGCTGCCTGACCTGCTGCGCTTTTCCAGAAACACATTTTAAGCTTTAATTCTCCACATTGTCAGGTAGATGTCAAAGTTACAGCTGGAATCTAACAGCTTCCCCAGAGACCCGGCTTATTGTGCAGCACAAGTCTTCAGTCCTATTGCAGAAAAGATGTCAGGGCCGATTGTCTTTGTCGCATCTACGGTCACATCGATTTTTTGTTCATCTCACTTGCAGTGAATCGAACTGGTTGAAGACGAGCATCTTTGATTTTGTAAGCATCACGACAAGTGTCAGGTGGACAACAGACACAACACATCTGGCTGGAGATGGTACCTACACTACATCCGACATTTTATATTGATGTCCAGAACTGTTCCGTTATTTTGAGTGGATACGTTGTGGAGCCATCCCCTTCAGTGAGTTGTTTTATCGTCCATACTCATTTCTGACTCGATGGAGTCGGACAGTAGAGCTTCGATCTTTTCTGTCTTGCGATCATTTCACGCTCTGCGTAGATTTTAGTTCTGCTGTTTGGAAGGTAAGCAGTCAAGTGCGGTCCGGTTAGGAGGTTGTGTTCAGTTTTTGGTACACGTGGTTCTGACACTGGTTGGTTCATCAATACTCATCATTGAACCATAGGTTGGCTTGATGGTAATGTTAGAATCAGAGACTATGCTGGCCAAAGTGTTACACATTGTGGTTGAATATAAGCCTGCTCCTGCTGCTGCTGTAGTGGACAATACCAGATGAATACCTGGTTTGAGCTGCCTGGCCCCTCAATTCACATGAAGACCCATTGACCATCACCCCGTACTCAGTGACCTACTCTAGTTGCTGTTGTAAGATTTCTATTTTATCATTCTCATTCTTCTGAGGGTAACTTGTGGTGTCACGCCTCCAGTTTGCTACATTCATCAAAACACCATGAACAATTTATTTTTCCATTCCCGTAGTGTCATCTTTTGTGATTAAAGTGAATGTGTTTCCCTCAGTTTTTCTCTCAGTTTGTTGCTTATTAAGAGTTCAATACTGCCACTAATGCTAATCCTATACAATTGTAGAATGAATTAATTTATACACCTTATGTTATCATTTACTTCCCTTATATGACACTCAATGTTGGACAGGGCATTTGAGCAGCTTTGACACACGTCTTTGTAACTTTTTCAAGAACAGAAATTGTTGGAGAAACGAAGCAGGTCTGGCAGATCTGTGGGTTTATTGAGTCCGGTGACACTTCTTAAAACCCCCGAGTTTCTCCAACAATGTTTATTTATGTTAAAGATTTCCAGTATTCCAGACCTTTGTCCTTTTTTGAAAACGAAATGTTTTGTCTCTGGTCATTTCTCGAGGAACACAGGAGATCTAACAGCGTCTGCAAAAACAAAGAAACAAAGTAACGTTTCATTTTCAATTTGACGCTTCTTCAGAATTGAAAAGGATTCGTAAATTGTTTTTTTAAAATCTCTTGACTGCCGTGGAGGATGAGTGACGGGAAACAGAGGGAGTGGTGTACAGGGCAAAAGGCAAAAGAGCTTTTCATTTTGTTGAAAGAGAGGCAAATGTAAAATGACTGTAAGTTAATGAGTGAAATGTGGAAAGGGGTTCTCTCTATTGAGTGCAAGATTAAGAAGCATAACCACGTACGTTCATAGGGAGACCAGAAGGGATAGTGTATGAAAAAGGGAAAACAGTCGTAATGGCGTTTGGTTGTGAAGCTCTGGAATTGAATATAAACTCCTAAAGGCTGGAACATATGAAAGCTTAAAATGAAGTTTTCCTCGAGCTTAGGCTGTGCTTCATTGGAACATTACACAAGCCCAGGACCGATATGTTAGCATGGCAGTAAAGTAGATTATAGAAAGGGGAAGCAATGGGAAGGTCATGGTTATTCCTGCAGAGAGAGTGGAAGTGCTCCTCAATGCGGTTTCTTGTCTCACCAATGTGAAGGAGACTGCATTGTGAACAGTGAAAGAATGCAAGCGAAATGCTGCTTCACAAGGAAAGTGTGTTTGCGACCTTGGACACTGACGAAAGAAGAGTTAAATGGGCAAGTGTTGTAACTTGTGCAATTGCATTGTAAGTTGCCATGGAGGGCGATAGAATTGTACGGCGTGATGGAGAGTGTCACAGAAGAAATGGTCCCAGTGAAATGCTGATAGTTGAAAGGAGGGGAAGACATATTTGGCAACGCTATCCTACTGGCGAATATGGAAATGGTAGGAAAATATTATTTGAATGTGGATTCTAGGGAAGTGCGATGTGAGGACGTGGGGATCCATTTCATTCTTTTGGGAAAGACGAGAAGGAATGACGGTAGAAACGCGGGAGTGGAACAACCACAGCTAAAGTTCCTGTCCACAAGATGTGGGTGGATCTCTCGTTAACAGAAAAGGAGGTCTTGTCGGAGGCTTCCACCGGAATATGGTATCATCGATCAGAAATAATAAAGAGCTAGAAACTGGAAGCGTTTATCACCCTCAGCTGATCATGTATTCAGCCACATTCAAATGATTGAAAATGTAAGATATCTAAATTAGAGCTTCCTGTCTTAAATATATTCTTAAACAGGATGCGACAGTCGATCCAGGGGAAGTTCAGTGTGTGCACGGGCCCAACTCTTAACCACATATTTCATAACGCCTGGAAATGACTGATTCTGTTTACAAAAAAGGACTCGATAAGAAAATGAACTGCACATTGTTCAGGTCGGCTATCAAGAATACTATTCATTCACAAATTCATGAACACTACTGTAGGCCAGATTTGAACGTTTTCTTTGTTTACAAAGCTTGTATTTTTCTTTATCTTTGATGGTTTCTGTCCAAAAGCAGTTTCATATTTTCCCATTAGTTCGATGGATAGCTGGTTCATGATGTGGGTGGATGAGACACTGGGGAAATTAGAATAATTGTGGGGTGGCGGATTTTATAGAAACATAAAATTATGAAAGGGAAATATATGAGAACGAAGAAGGGAGGTTCGTTCCACTGTTGGGTGAAGTTAGAACTTGGAGGTATAATCTGAAAGTGAAGGACAGTAGATTTATGACTGAGTTGAGGAGAAGCCTCTTCAGCCAAAGGGTTGTTAATTTATACAATTTCCTGCTGAGTGAAGCAGTTGAGGTTACCTCGTTGAATGTTGTAACGGCAAACAAAGATGGATTTGATGAGATGAATCAAATCTTATGATGAGACGGCGGGTAAGTGGAACTGAATCCATGAAATGATGAGCCCGGATCTTTCTGATTCCAAATGCACAGATGGCCTACTCCTGCTTCGGGCTCTTATTTGCATATGTATTGTTTTTTATTTTATGCAACAAAGTACCAGTCCATTTGAGTTTGGGGAAAGATTCCTACCGTGAGGCTGAGTGGGTCTCACCAATTCCCCACTTTAATAGGTTTCCGAGACGTCACGCTGAGAATAAGGTTGTGTTTCTCCCAATTCTTATTCCACATCATTCCCAGTGCAACTCTGCGCTCAGCTGAGATACTGGAATTAACTAACAGCCCAGGAATCATAGTGCCCGTTGTGCACTGGGACAAGCAATGTCTGTTCAGAGATACTCTGCACAGCCCTTCATATTGATTCTGCACTTGGAAGGCAGGGGTAAATTGCTGCACTGAATGTGATCATGGACATGGAGCTCCTTCTGTGTGTGGATGGTCACAAGCAGAATTCCTATTTCAGCTGGATGAGGAATGGAGGCCATGACACCTGACCATGCTTACTTGATCTCAAGTTGCCCCCCTCCCTGGTTACAGCAGTCTCAGCCACCGGGAGGGATGTATTGAGGGAAGATTATTGTCCTTCTCCACTCTATCAGCTAAAGGCGAGACCCAAGGAGAATCTCACCATCCCTTTTGAGAAGAATAAACAAGATGCAGCGAAATTATCTTATCATCACGATGAGTCATAGGAAACAACTCGCCGAATCGAAAATTAATGTCATCACAGGCCACATCACACAGATTACGCAAACACTTTTTGCTGGAATTTAGAAACAGCAAGGAAAAGCATGTTTGTTGGGAGTTTAATATCGAATGCAATACTGCAGTGACAATTTCGTGCATGTTATAAACAGGAAATAGATACTCCATAAATTGGTGATGAAACTTAGCAGGGGTAGTAGCATCTGTGGGAAGAAATCTGGGATGGCATTTCATCAGAACAGTTTTTGTTTCCGACCTCCAGTGCCTGCATTTCGCTTTTTCTAGATCGGCTGGTATTGTTCGTCCATAATTAATGGACGACATGATCTGGAAAGGAGGAAAAGTGGTGAGTGCATAAGTGCAGGAGAAGTCAGACACAGCTGAAGGTCCTGTTCGTCAGAGTTTGGGGGTTGGGTGTGAATCCTTGGCGAACAGAAAAGGATGTCATCTCAGAGGTACGCCACTGAACAGATGTGACAGATCTGGAGAACGTGGGAATATAGAGTTAATCTCATTAGGTCATTAGGATGGCATAGTGGCTCAGAGGTTATCGCTATGCCTAGGGTGGGGTTTGATTCAACCCTGGGCTGACAGCCGAAATTAGTTTTATCATTGTCCCTGTGTCTGTATGTATTTATTCCAGGTGCACGCTTTTCCATCCCACAGACGAAAGACCCACTGGCCTCGTGGATTGACCGTGGTAAATTGCATTGCAGAATCCAATGATGTGCTGTTTAGCTATGGGAATGCAGAACTTTAGCGATAGATTCCGCGTGTGTCTGGTGCGATGCTCTTTGCAGTGCCATTGTGGTCTCAAAGGGCCATAAGGCTTCATGTGATCCCTGCTGTCCAAACCTATCATATGCTTCCTTCTGTTTCTTGAGCAGAACCTCAATGTCCAGCCGTCCAGCACACTTTACACCTGCCAACCTTTCCCTCCTCATGAATAGGAATATACTGTTGCTAGATTCTGTCATCTCATTTCTGAAGGCATCCTACTTTTCTGTGAATAGTCTCCCGTAAGTAGCTTTTTTTTTCAAATTGCTTGTCTAAAACGTTCATAATTGGCCCTACCCAATTTAGAAATTTAATATTTATGTCAGTGCAATTCTTCTCCATATTTCTTTTAGAACGAATAGTTACTGTATAACTGGACCAAGACCTCCTGTAACAGGCACGAGAGTTTGAATGACCTCCTCCTGTCAGTCTGTAACAGAAAGATGGGTAAGATTGCTACACCCTTTTCTGTGCAAGCACATCCAATGCTCTAAATATTGTCTAAATGTTATGGCGAGGTATGAAAGAAGAGCACGTAACAATCCGTGCAGCATTACGTCAAGTCAATGGGTCATAAATATTGTTACCCTGATGTATGATGTCTATGAGGTTCCGCACCAGTCAGCTTTTGCAGCTGGTCTTTTCTAAACAGGGTGGAATTTATATACCTCTGCAGTGGCATGGCACTGCTCCCACATACAATAAAGGATTAAAAAGATTGGAAGATTTATGGTCCATCCTTCTAAAAACCTCATCCATTGCATTCATACTCACCGACTAAATGTTGCCTTTTATTGAGACATGAAAAGCGATTTAAGAAAGAGGTTAACTGAACCTGTTTGTACAATGAAATTATTAATAGCTGTCTCCATGGATTCTACTTATCCCAGTGAAGTAGATGAAAAATGTGCTCCATTCACGGCGTAATGCCAAAGGTTGAGACGGAGCCACTAAAGCACTAGTAGTAATCATCAGGTCGAGAGAGAGTGGGAGGACAGATCAAAATCTGACTGCATTATACTGGAATGTTCCAACAATGATCAGCATCTGAGAACATTATACTGGAATGCTCGAACAATGGACAGGGATTTATCCTGGAATATTTGATCTCTTTCTACATATTATAAATATTTGCCATTATTAGGGCGCATTACATATGTTCTTTACATTATTCAATATATTTACTATCCAATCCTGGCTATCGTTGGTGTCCCTGGTTAGTCTCACTTTTCAGTTTTTATTACATACACAGTTTATGAACATAATGCTGTTCTCTTCATTTACTCTACTCCCCTTACTGCTGCTATTGCACCTGTTCAGAGTCTGAATCCAGATATTCCTTCCACAAACAGCTACTAACAACATCAGTCAGCTTGGTCATGCATTCTTTCCCTCTTTCCTTCGAGCTGTGTCCCTTATGCGTCTCTATTTTGACATATTCAGTTTCAGCTGTGAACCACGGCTCATTGCATCACGACCCTTGCTATTGGAATATTTGGAGCATGGAGTCAGTCTATTCTGTTCTGGTTACAAACTCCATTTCCTTCCTCTCACTCTGTCCCATTTTGGGCCAATATCTGAGGCTGAAACAGAAAAAGTGCAGCTGCCGTGAACGCTTGGGCCATGAACTGATTCCTGCAACCATACCTGACCATTCCTAATTATCATTCATAACAACTGATGCAGGGATTGTCAGCAGAAGATAATTGACATCAGTAAGGCAGTATTTCATAGCTCAAATTTTCAGTAACAAATGGCTGAGTCAGTGAAATATATTTCACTGACTCAGCCATTTGTTACTGAAAATTTGAGCTATGAAATACAGCCTTACTGATGTCAATTATCTTCTGCTGACAATCCCTGCATCAGACCTGCAGACGCAAATCTGAGGCGACACTCCACGGCTGGTATCTGAACTCACACTGAAATCTGATCCATCTATCATTCCTGTGCGTAGTTTTCTATATTGTTAGTGGGACTGGTAATGCCATTATTTTAGTACTCACAAACTCGACATCATATCTGTCTGTCAATATCTCTCTTGTTCATTACCCAAACCCCTACCAGTTGTTCATTTTAAAAATTATTTCCTCCATAGATGTACTCAGTCCGACAGTGACTTTCACATCCAACGCCGCCTCAGACACAGACATGCATGCACACATAGAACACCTTGGCTAATGCTGGTACATGCAGATACGGACATAAATCTGTGTGAGCCCCAATTACTGTCACTTGCAATATGGGCTGCAAATCCTCCCATGTTAGCCAGATATCTAGTCTAAAGTATCGCAGCAATATACTGGCAAAGGTTTGCAATACTCCCAGTGTTAGGCAGATAGCTTGTTTTACTAAGCAATACACTGGTACCGTCTGCACAGCTCTCTGCGCTTGTCTGTTACATTGTCCCAGTTTATAGTGCCTGGCCAGATTCTGAGAGGCCGGTTTAGAGTGAGATGCACGGTGGCATAGTGGTTCGCTACCTTACAGCACCAGCGTCACAGGTTCAATTCTTAGCCTCGGGTGGCTGTCTGTGTGGAGGTTGCACGTTTTCCCGGTTTCTCCGGTTTCCTCTCACACTCACGAAAATGTGCAGACCAGGTGAATTGGCTATGTTAAATTGCCCACAGCGTTAGGCGCATTAGTCAGAAGGAAGTGGGTTGTTCCTTGGAGGGTTGGCGTATCACGTTGGGCCGAAGGGCGTGTTCCCCACTGTGCTAATCTCAAGTAGCATATCATTTGATCTGGCAACGCCCTATTTCAATGCCTTCATTCTTTTAATTTGAATCTTCCAAAATGTAATATCTTTGTCTTTTCATTCTGCCATATTGCCACAGCATGTTCTCAGTTAATGCATTGTCAATTTCTACTTTATCGCGAATCTTCCTGTCGCTCAGTATCTTTCCCTGGTCATGGTTTTTGACTCACAACTTTGAAACTTGTTCTATGCCTGTCCACTTAACCGCTTTGTTTGTCCCTCTCAACTGATGGTGCGGTCAGTAACACAAGGAAGGCCCCGAGAATTGTTGCAGGGGACCAGGCATCTAACTTGAATGTTAGGGGATTCTGACAGACTTTTATCATTGAAAGGTTAGTGGAGGTGCTGGGGATGTTTTGCTGCTGGTTGTGCTATGGACTACCGCAGAAAATACTGGGGACCTGAGCAGTTTGTAACTCAATTCTGGACGGAACATGGGGTCAGTAGTTACAGCATCTGGGTCTGCAACATGAACAAGTGAAGCAAAGGTGCAGAGATGGGAAGCTCAGAAATAATGGAGTGATAGCGTGTGGGGAGAGGGATCTGTCGTATGTGTCTGTGTATTAATGGAGACACAAACACTCTGACTCTCCCCCTCACACACACTCATGGTCACAATCTCATGCACGAACACAAATACATACGTTTTAATATTTTGTGTGAATATGCACTTGCAGATTTGCATTTGGGGACAGATTATATTTCGTTCAAAACCATAAAATATATAGACAGACAGACAATGTGATATTTTATAAACTCCTACTTTGGAAATATAGCCAGTCTGACTCCAGTTGAAGAGACAGACAGACTCCGCACAAGACCTCACGCCGAAAGTACATTGTCTGACCGAAGGGGTCACTCTCCTTACATCGATAATACCTTATATTATCTCCAGACAGTGATTTGACATAAATTCCACGGATTTGCATATTAATGTATCAAGACCTTCACCACCATTATTACTGACTAAAGAATTAAGAGCCATGTTAGGTACACAATTCATGCGCAAAATTAGCAGGACCCTTTGATCTTTCCCTTATAAATTTTGAAACTCTCTGAAGGTGCAGCACTCCAAAGTTAGTGTTTTCAAAATATCCCGTTGGAGTGTAACCTGGTGTTGTGTTTTTTTTTTAACCTTATCTAAACCAATGCAACACGGGCACCTCCACATTATGGCTTGTATTGGTTCGCCAATCCGCTCTCCAAGCATTTTTCCCCTAAATCCGCGGGCGCTTGTATTGTATAGTCATCTTTTGTGAGGCACCGTATGAAATGCCTTCTTGATGTACAGTGAAAATGCATCTATTTGATTCCTTTATTGCTCTTGCTTGACACTTTAAACATACACTCTCGCAAATAATTCAAACTCAATTTATCCTTCTAAAATCATGCTGATGCGATGAATTTTGAATTGACATTGTGAACCCCCTGTTATTAATGCTTTAATAGCAGTTTTTAACAATAGCTGCAATTTCAATAGTTTGTTCACTACTTTATATTCCCTAGTGAAGCTTGTTATTCTACGTTCTTCCCTTTCTGTAGTCTCTACGTTCTCATTTCAACTCCCTTTTAACAGACACAAAACGCTCAAGGATCTGTCCAATTGCTGAACTGGATTCATTCTTGCCCTGAATGTCCTCTGGGCGTTCCGACATTCCAGTCTCGATATTCTGAATGCCCTGCGCCTGTTCCTGACCAAACCGCTCAAGATCTGAATGTTCTCCTCGTGTTGCGGTGGCTAGACGTGGGGACTTATGGAAGCTTCCTGATGCGGTGCAATATTTCAAGGGGCTGAAG
Source organism: Chiloscyllium plagiosum (assembly GCF_037043375.1). Lineage (NCBI taxonomy): Eukaryota > Metazoa > Chordata > Chondrichthyes > Orectolobiformes > Hemiscylliidae > Chiloscyllium > Chiloscyllium plagiosum. Next base: position 52,619,272 of record NW_028270183.1, read on the forward strand.
TGTCTTCTCCAATACGTCCACGACTAGCTCGAGATCCTGAAGTATTATCCGATGTTGCTGAAATGAGTTTGAGAAAGCGATTGTATTTCTCCTGTTCCCATTCAACAGAGATGTGATTGAATTTCCTCCATATGTTCACTGACGGATGTTCTGAAACTTGAAATGATTCAGAAAAGAGTTAAAAGGTATTTGCCTGGGTTGGAGGATGTGAGCTACAGGGAGATTCTGAATAGTGTTGGGCTGCTTTCCCTAATGCGTTGGAGGCTGAGGAGTGACTTTATACAGGTTTATAAATCATGAGGAGCATGGAGTGAATAAGTTGAAATGGTCTTTCCCCTGGGGTGGGGGAGACCACAACGAAAGGGCACTGGTTTTGTTTGGGAGGTTAAATATTTTAAAAGGACCTAATGGGCAACATTGTCAGGCAGATTGTGATCCGTATTTAGAATGAGCTGACAAAGGAAGTGGTGAAGAATATTCAAATTACAGCATTTAAAAGGCATCTAAATGGATGTGTGAATAGGAAGCGTTTATTGGGATATGGACCAAATGCTGGCAAATAGGACTAGAAAAGGTTCTCGTATCTGGTCGCATGAAAGGGATGGACTGTTTCACTGTGGTGCATCTCTGTGGCTTTACAAAATCAGGGTTGATGTCAACACAGCTCGCCACACCATCTATTCCGCGTTTTGAAATCGATGTGCTGCCGTGCCATGTACAGTTCTGTTCTCTGCATAGTTCGCCGGGCTGTATTGTGCAATAGACAACTCTGATCTGCAAAGTTCTAAAAAGTGAAAAGACATCTCTTTCGGTTTTCTGCGATTTAGGCTTTTTTAAGTGAATGGAATGTGTGATATCATGATCCATTTTGCTGATAATGCAGCACATTTAATTTCTGTTATCTTTCTTGCGATTGGACGCTGATAACTCTCAGCCTCGCTGTTCCCCTCCCTCTGCCAACCCCATGATTCTGCAGCTTGCTTTCCATTAAGTGATAATCCAACTATAATGCAAATATCAGTCTCTCTATATCTTAACCTGCATTTTAGTGTTTGTCTCCTCGTTCGATCAGGTTCCATCATTACCAAACTCAGGAACAAAGTAAAAAATAGCCATCTCACGCTCACGAGCAATTCTCCGTGTGCGCCATGTGGTGCTTCATGTTGGATAGGAGGTTTAAGAGTCTTTGGCTCACGTATTTGACATTTGACATGTGCCTATCCACTGAATACCAGTGTCTGTTCTTCTCAGCTAATCGTGTTGTCAATAGCATGGTGAATATCCCTCGAGTATTGTTCAGAACGACCGGTCATCTGACTTGTAGCTGAGCGGCGTCTGATTGAACATTGACTCTCAGTGGCTGCAGTATTAGATGCAGACAGGCAATTCTGTATTGAGATGATAATAAATGTTAATTCTCAAAGACTGGTGAACCTGGAGAATTCTCACCACATAAAGCTGAGGTAGCCAAGGCACTCAATATAAATAAGGATTTCTCGACTCTGAAGGTATGAGAAGAGAGCACGACAATGGTGCTCTCAGGATGAGCCTCACTATGTTGAAAGTTGGAGCAAAACTGATAGACCAATGTGACCACTGCTGTTAATAGTATATATTTTATACGTATGATCACATTATGAAGTGTGCCTGTTATGGGTGAAAATTGACTGAAGACATACTCGGCTGATAACTAGAATAGGGCGGTTCAATGGTATGAAAAGGTTACTACTTTCTCGATGTTTATTTGCACTCAGTGAGAACGCTCTGTAAACGTTGTCACAAGCTGTGACATGTTAGGAAGCTGGCTTCTGCAGGGTTGACAAAGTTTCCTGTTCCTTTTCCAGCACCGATGCTGGTGCCGGGTGTCTGCAAGTCTAACGGAACTTCTTGGCCAGACCAGGCAAGTCATTATCCAAATTGCTGGGTAGATGTCAGAGTTGGAGCTGGGCTGAACTATCTGCTCCAGTGGCACGGCTTGTGGTGCAGTGCTCGTCATCACTCCTATGGCAATAATGGTGCCTGGGTCTTTATCATATCAACTGCGTTCAGCTGTTTCTCGATGCTTTGTGCATCGGATCTAATTGATTAACGACTGACATCTGTGAAACTGTGGTCATCATGATGACATGAGGTAGATTATAGACGCAACATTTCTGGCCGAGGATAACGCAGATACGATACCCTTGGCTTTTGCACATGTATGCATGACTTGGGATGGAGATTTTCGTGAAGCATTCTCCTCCAGTCAGCTGTTTATTCGTCGATCATCATTTGTCACTGAATGTGGCACGACTGCAAAGCTTCGATCTGATCTGTTGGTGTTGGGATCATTTCTCTCTCTCTATCACATGCTGGTACTGCTCTTTGGAATGCAAGGTGTCAAGTCCGGTAGATTTGGCAGGTAATCATCAGTTTTATGAACACATGGTTCTCACCTTTGCAGGTTAACCCACACTCACCAGTGAACCATAATCATGTAAATGGTAATGGTAGGCTGAGGGATTACGCCAGACATGAAGTTACAAATTGTAGGTGAATACAATTCGGCTTCTCCAGATCCTGACGTCTGCATGTGGGCGGCACGGTGGCCCAGTGGTTAGCACTGCGATCACACAGCGCCAGAGACCCGGATTCCATTCCCGCCTCAGGCGACTGACTGCGTGGAATTTGCACATTCTCCCCGTGTCTGCGCGGGTTTCGTCCCACAGTCCAAAAATGTACCGGTTAGGTGAATTGGCCATGCCAAATTGCCCATAGTGTTAGGTGAAGGGGTAAATGCAGGGAATGGGTCTGGGTGGGTTGCGTGTTGATGTGGATTTGTGGGGCCGAAGGGCCTGTTCCACACTGTAAGTAATCTAATCTGACATTGGTACAGTCATAACGTGATGTCCCAACATCTAATCTTCGTGCTCTGACCGATGAATGCAACGTTCCTAATAATCTTATCACTTCACTGTCAATTTGCAACTCCGTTTCAAGGAAACCTGCAACTGCACCCATGGTACCGTCTGTTGAAGAACACTCCCCAGGGCCCTAGTGTTAACTGCGTAAATCATGTCATGGATTGTCAAACATAAATGCAACAAATGGCCTTTAAGTATATGAAGCGCCGTCTGCCATTGCTCAGCCCACTAGCCCAATTGATCAAGTTCTCGTTGTCAGCTTAGATAACATTCTTCACTGTCCACTATATCGTCAATTTTGAGTCGTCTAAAAACTTTAGTATGCCTTCTTCCTATATTCTCATCCAAATCATTGATAAAATAATGAACAATTCTGGATCAATGACCGATCATTGTTGCACACAGCTGGTCACAGGCCTCCAGTTGAAACAACGAACCACTGTCAGTGACCTTTGTCACCTCCTGTCAAGCGAATTTTGCATCGAAGTAGCTAGCTCTCGCTGAGTCCCTTTGATGTAACCGTATTAAACAGGCTACCATGCAGACCTATGTTGGACCTCACTAATGCACACATCGACAACGTATGCTGCTTTACCTTCATCTATCTGCTTTTTCCTCTCTGGAAAAAATTCAGTCTAGTTTATGAGAGACTTTTTCCTCACACACCAAGTCATGCTGACTATCCGTAATCATTCCTCGCCGTTCTGAATGCATGTAAATCCTGTCTTTCAGAATTTCAACCTACCAACCCCTGACATCAGACTTACTGTTTTGTCGTTCTCTAGCTTTTCCTTGCTGCATTTAAAAAAAAGTCACAACATTAGCTGCCTTCCAGTCTTCCAGCACTTCACCCGTGGCTGCCAATGATACAACCGAAAACCAAAAGACACAGTAGACACTGTAAAGCAGAAAGAAAAACAAAGTTTGCTGGTAAAGTTTACAGGTCTGGCAGCATCTGTGCAGAGAAATGAGAGTTAACGTTTTGGATTCAGTGATCCTTCCCCAGAACTCCCAAGAATGCGACAAATATCTCAGTTATGGGGTCCACAATATCTTCCCACATTCCAGCAAAACTTGGGATATAGTTGCACTATCCCCGGATATTTATCTCCGATTAACCGCTTTAAAACTTCGACAATTCCTCTTCAATAATGTGGCCTCATTTCAAAACATCGCAATATGTATTTGTTTCCCCGAGTAACCGAGCTTCATTGTCTTTCTTCACAGTAAGTATTCGTGTAGAATTTCGCCATCGAGCAGCAACAGGCTGTACGACAGCAGACTGAAGGTCATCGTGTCCTTCTGAGAAGTGTGAACCCAGCATGACCAGGCGCTTATGAAACAGTGCTTCTTTATTTTTGCCCTATTGTGGGAAGGACAACAGTGTTTTAGATTTAACTATTTTTTCTACGTTGTGAAACGATGCTGTTCTGTGGGGAGAGGCGGGGTTGGGGTGGTGAACCTTCCTACCTCAGGTTGCGTGATGCGTTACTACTTATAAATTTTCACTGTCCTCATATGAGTACATGTGACAATCAACCTGATAAAGCTAATTATTCTGCAATGTTTCCACATATACATCGTTGCTTGATATTTAAGGGGGCGAATTCAAAAACTCGGTTCTCTTTGGCGATTAATATACTTGTAGACTCTCCTTCCATTCTCAGTTAAACAATCCTGAAGAGAGTATGCCAAAAACGTCGGTTCTCCTGTTCGTTGGATGGTGCCCAACCTGCTATGCTTTTCCAGCACCACTGTCTTCGACTCTGATCTCCAGCATCTGCAGTCCTCACTTCCTCCATCAAGCATAATTCGACCAGTACTTCCCATGTTATTTCCACATATCACCACCAACACTGTGATTTCTTGAGGCCTACATTTGTTTTGCAGAGAAAACGCAAGAGTTTTTTTTTTAAATTCTCGTTCAACTTCAATGGATTCATTTTTACCCTGTCGTAGATTATTATTTTGATCTTCAACAAGATTTACCATTCCCTTTCCTTTTCACAAATTCCTATCCCACACGGTTTGAAATTGATTTTGAAAGCCAAACTTTGATTTATGGACGAAATCATAAACGTCAGCCATTCCAGCTGCTAACCTTGCCGTTTTAACTCTCTGCAATTCATGTGAGTCCTCACTGCTTCAGAAAGTAAATGTTTGAACTCCTTTCTTAGTGCCACTTTCTGAAGTTCAACCTCCATCTTTCTTCCTGTCCCCTCTCTCACTTTCTCTACACTTATATTTCTTTCTCTTCACTATCTTTCTCTCATTTTCTTTTCTCCCTTCTTTTTTACGCAATTCTATGTCGTTTCTCTCAAACTCAAGTTGCGAGATGTTCAACTGAATTTTAGCTGTCACTAAAGATTCTGACAGCGGTTCCAGCAAATTTAAATGTTGAGGTATCGCTGTAATTATCTCTCCTTTCCTCACGGGAGGAGGCAGCTCCAACTCCAGCTTGTCTGCTATCTCCAGCTGCTTGGTCTTAATTACATTCTTTTATAATCCCAAGGTAACTTCTTCTATCTCCAGTAAATTATTGGTGAATGAAAGGACCAGTGCTATACCAAGCATTGTTTAAACGAATCGAATTCACGACCCAGAACAAAATACACTAATAGCTATGCTAAACATTTAGGTGCAGTACATGCCCTCGATGTTGCGCCGACTGGTGGACTCAATCCGAAGTCAACTTAATTTACACTATTCCATGCTTCTCAATATACTGATCTAATGAACCGTGACTCGACATCTTCGAGTCTATCAGTATAATCCTAATTTACAAGTATCGAACAAAACCTGCAAAGAACGTCTACCTTTCAGGTACTAGTTGAGCCCCCCCCCCCCCCCCCCCCCAAAAAAAAAACCATTTCAAGAAAGTAGCCTGAACCATAATATGGCCAGTTGTTTTAAGCAGATTTAACGTGGATATTCTACATAGACTTAAATAATATACAATTTATAGACAACATTAACAAATGAAACAAAATTCGAACAGAATAGAAAATAACTTATACTGTCAAAATACCAAACAGATTATACAACTGAATGATGCAATCAGTGACGAGTGGTGTGCCTCAATGATCGGAGTTGGGACCTCATTTATTGAGTATTTACATAGATCATTTCGAATTGGGTACCATGTATGCAGTTTCAATGTTTGCAGATGGCACTGTGATAGGTGGCACAGCAAAGTGTGCACATGACTATCATAATTTGCAGAGGGACATAGATACACTGAATGAGTGGGCAGAAGTCTTACAGATGGAATACAATGTTAACCAACGGGAAGTCGTACATTTTGGTAGGAGAAATTGTAGAAATGATTATTATTTGAATGGGAAAAATCTTTGTAGCATGCTACTGTGCAACTACCTGGGTGCTCTTGACGTTGAGTTGACGCCACTTCAGTAAATGTTTTTAAGGCTTAGGTCGATGTTTTTTGAAAAATAAAGTTATTCCCGGATACGGCAAGACTGCGAGTAATTGGACCTGAGTCCAAAATAGATCAGTCATTGTATTCTTGAATGACAGAGTAGGTTCGACCGGCTGTACAGCATATGCCTGCTCCTTTTCTCATGTTCTATTATGTTCTTATGTTCCAAGTCACCATAAACCAAACCAAACCAGAGTACTCTGATCTGGGAGAATTGCACACTCCCCTTTCAAACTACAAGTTTATTTTTAAACAGCTCTAAAGTCTTCCACCTGATACCATGCCTGTTACCTATAATCAAACTGACACTAAAACTCCTCCACTCACAGATTTTTCGGAATGTGTATCTTTTACGACATTCTACAAAAGGGAAAGGACTCTTTTCCCTTGTTAAAAGATCAACATCTGTACACCCGTTTTTGCTCTCCTGATGTTCCTCATGAGTGTACTCCGACATCTGCTCTTCAAGTGATTCAACTAATTCCATCTGCCCGGACCAGACATATAAATCCTATAGTTTCTCTTGACCAGAATCTCAGTATCCCCCATCTTGTGCTGTTCATGCCTTCTGCGAGCATTGCACTTCACATTCAGAGCAACATGTCCCGAACGCTCATCGTCTCAGCTTTGAAAGACTGCTATTTGTCAGCCATCCATTTACCCAGAAACAGTTACCCCCAAACATCTTTTGAATGTTCCTCCTAATACTGTCAAAATTATCCATGTCCCAATTTATAACGTTTAGTTTTCCATCAGGACTATTCATTTTCAGAACTATTCGCAAACTAATAGAATTACGGTCACTGTTCCCATCGTTCTTTCTCTCTCGGGGCTCAGCCACCTGTCCTGTCGTATTTCCCAAGAGGAAATAATATAGAGGTGTATTTCAGATTATCCATGGTCATATTTAATGAGTCTGTTAGCTTGAGCGTGCGAATGTTTGCTTGGGTCTAAATGTTGCGATGTGGAGATGTGTCTGTTTCTGTATTTGCCTGTGTCTTTGTGTGTGTGCTTTATTGTTTTAATTTGCATCTGCATCTCTGAGCATTCGGGATTCTGTCGTTGTGGGAGTGACTTCATTGAAAAGGGTATGAAAAAGTCCGTTTTCACTTTCTTACGCCCTTCGCGTGTTGCACTGACTTCAATTTAAATTTATGTAGTACCAACCTCTGATGGCTATTCCGTGCCACAGCATAAGCAGAAGCTTTGTTTGGAAAAAGCATCAAATGCAATGAGTCTCTCAAATTTGAAGTCAATTAGTATGTTTGCCTGTGATATCTGATGAGTGCAGTGAAAGTATTCTAATATCAGCACTTACAGCACCATGTTAGGTCCAAAGATCAGTCAGCATGGAACTCAGTTCTTAGAACTGCTGTCGCACAGCGCCTAGGAAACGGTTTTGATGTCTTCGTGGGTTTAGTGCACGTGCTCTAGTTTCTCTCACAATCCAAAGATGTGCATAGTCGGCGAATTGGTCATACTAATTTGCTCACACTTTTCATTAATGTCTAGGGGATGTGCATTAATCCGGGTAAATGTTGATTAATAAGGTCGGGGAATGGGTCTTTGAGAGTTATTCTTTGCAGTGTCTGTGTGGAGTTGTTTGACCATACGTTTGTTTCCACGCAAAAGCGAGTATATAAACGAGGTACAGATACTTAAGCACTTGATACTAAAATGAAAGAAAGAAAAATGGAAGTCCAGTGCAAGAATAAATAGCTTGACTGGAAATACTATCCATACAACCGGTCTGTGCAAGCATCGAGTTTCCAGACTGCACCAGGCCCAGTTTTCAGCCGGGACTTAGCCCAGTCTCCAGAACAAAGTGGGCCTCAAAGCTGGGTCCATTGTCTCCCGCGTTAGACTCGAATCTGGGATTCCCCTCCAAGACTTGCCACCTTCATTCCTCTCAGCGTAAATTCAAGAAGTTAAAGATTGTTAAAAAAAACTTCTGAAAGACAAAAAAAAAGCAAGTTAAAAAAAACGGGTGAAGCAGAGATACTCTGGCTAGAACATTACGAATCTGCTGCCATTTTTTAGATATTTCACGGCTTTTCCCATCACCAAACAATGACTTTGGAGACTCAGTGCAGTTTTGTCCCATTCCTTGAAATGTCGTCCGTGCAATACGAACACATGGAGATTAACATACCCACTGCTAGCCTCGGGCTTTACAATTCATTCTCAGTATAATTTTGAAGAGGACATTAACACACATTAAAGAGGAAAGTTTAACAAAATTCATCTCCATCTTTTGGCGAGTGCTTCACTCAGAGCGGTATGGAAAAATATTCCAGTGCTGCAGTCGACACAGCTCCCGTGCTGTCGAGATACCTTGTCACGTTTTCCAGAGCAATGCAATGCTTTGGTCAATACATGGTTCGACTCTGGGCAATAAGCTTGATTGGACAGAGCAGAACATGGTCTGCACAGTGTCCATGCTAAATGGATGTCTCCTTGGGGTTTATGGTGTTTGGGTTTTTTATGTGCGGTGAATTGAGAATGTAATATAACAAACCTTTACAACTAATCCGGCAATGTCTTTGTTTTATGTTCTGATTCTTGTGATTTCAACTTCCGGCTCACTCCATTGACGTTGCAGTGTGACCATGCACAGTATAACATGTTGCTGAATACCCACTGTCCTGTCCGCAGCCTCAGCCTTTTCATTCAGAACATTCAAACTTTCCCATCGTCTCCAGCTCACCACGACGAAATAAAGAATGGCATCTCGCATCAGGGCCTTAATAAACGGGCCAATACACACTGCCCCTTACATGTCCCCACCACCAAGAAAACCATATAAATATATCCCATGTGTACTAAGAGCAATTGAGCCGGTCAGATTGAACAACGCTTCTGACGTTGGAACCGGTCAGTTTGAACCTTCGTATAATAAACACTGTATTATGAATTCCCATGATGTTTCCGTTGATATTAGATTCAGCGTTTTTTGTGCTGAAAAATTCACAGATTCATAATGAACTGCGTTATATCCCATCTGCCAAATTGCTGTCCATTGCTTATCGAATTACAGAATCTCTGTGTCCTGTTGACAACTTCGTTTCCAGGCTAACTGAGCGTCTCTGATGGATTTAATTAGAACACATTTCTTCCATTTATCAACATCATTGGGAAGTTTGCAAATAGTAGTGGACTCAGCACTGATCACTGTGTCACTGTTAATGTCTGTCAAACTCATAGAGACTTGTTTATCCCTATTTTATCCAGTCTTCCTACTCTGTAAACAGTCCTCGTATATCACAGGTTTGAAAGTCTAAATAGTTCATCTCATTTCCAATGTGATATACGTGAGGGATTAAAAGAACCGCTCCAATTGCTGAGTAACTGCCTCGAATACTTGAATGGCTGAATGGCCTCATTCCGTTGCTGTTTAAAACTCTCGATGTGCTGAATGGTCTGTTTCAATGTCGGTGTGGTTGTGAGTGGTGATAGAACATGTTGGAACCATCTGTGAACAGCCCACCTCTGACTTTATGGTGGAGGTAAGGCCATGGGTATTGCAGTTGCTGATTGACTACAGTGCCTCATGGATGGCCAGTTTCCAATTACTCGGTCCTCTGGAAGTATGACCATCTTCGCAGGAATTTGTGCCAAATAACACAGTGGGTGGTATCTTCCATATGAGGCTGAGATTTTCCCACCGCCAGGACTGTGCTGGCTGCTCCTGCAAATTGTTTGGGGCAGATCTATCTGAGACAATTAGTTTTTTGAGATTGTTTCCCTGTTGTTCATCTATCACTTTCCACCGTCTAGCTGCTGTGCGTTTCAGTCTGCGTTCTGCTCAGTCAGTGGTATGCTTTTGGAGACACTCTTGGTGATCAACATTGACGTACCTGACCAATAGTACGCTCTACATCATTGCAACCCTCCGCGCTTCCTCTGATTTGTTTTTCGCATCGACGGGAACTGATTGATCAACAAAGAGCGTGTGGAGGGCAGTGGATGTCCTTCTTCAGGACATTTCCTAAAACATCCCTGAACTGTGACTATCAGGTTTCCCTAGTCTGGAATCAATGTTCTGAAATTCCAGCGTAACTCAGTCCCTGAATGCATTCCACGGTGTATCCAGTCCGTCTGTCCTATCGGTGGGACAGGATCTACTCAGGGATCGTGAAGGGGTTTCATAAAACATTGTCTATCAGTTCTGATTATGTGAGCATGCGAATTTCTGCCTTTTTCCTGATTGGTCATGATGAGGAATAAAGGGAACAATGGGAGAGGAAATAATGAGTTATTAAGTTGAATGAAAGGTCCTCTATCAAAATGTATTCGCAAAATAGATGACAGCATTCACTGCATAATTTGAGGGAAAATTCAAATGATGTAATGGCATTTGAGAAACATGACTAGAGGGTGACTGATATTGGAAACTGAACATTTAGAACATGTTATATTTTGGAATGTTATTCAAAAATTAAATGGAGTTCGGGGAGATCTCGGAATAAGGGATGACATCTGTATGTTAGTAAAAGAGGATTTTCCATCAAATGATCGAGGTATTGTCTTCACCATATTGCTTTTGTAGCTAAGTGCCAGTTGAGTTTTGGGAGAGATTCCCACAATTAGTTTGAGTGGCTCTCACCAAAAGTAATTGGAAGAAGGCACTTTGTGATGTGGATCTTCATGATACTGTCACTTTCTGGACCTGACATTCTCCAGAATTCTACAACTGACATTTTTCTGAACATTTTGTAACAGGCATTCTATATCTGACATTCCCCGGAGTATTCCACAATTGAGACACACTAGAACATTTTATTACAGACTTTCTCCAGTACATTCTTCAACCGACATTTTCTGAAACAATCTATAAATGATTTTCCCGGAACATTCTATAACTGACATTCTCTGGAAATTTCTACCATCAACATTTGCTTAATTATTTTATAACTGACATTCCCCGGAACATTCTTTCACTAACATTATTTATGAACGATCGTACGTCAGTGATTTGAACAAAAGTTAATTTCCCGAGGTGAGATATCCCTTTGCAAGTAGAAGCGGGTACAGTTCGAAGTCCCCTCGAGCATTTAAAGGAGTGAATACATTTTCGCTGCGTTTACATTTCTTCACGACAGAGGTTCGCTCACAATTTCGACTAAAAGGCAGAAATTTCCAATCTCCGGTTGTCCTTTAGGAACTAGGTGAGAAACCTTCAGGATAGCAAAGTTTTCACCCTCCGTATTTAAACTCTCAAGTGACCGAGTGTGTGGGAATGTTCACGAAAGCATCTGTTATTAAGCATGTATATACGTGTGCTTGGGGAGGGGAGGGGATTTCATGTGTTTTATGACACGACTTTGTCATGAAGTCAGAACTTTCAATTTGTTATTTTAGTTCCAATTATTTTGATAATTCTCTGAACACAGTGACACCTGTGAAAATGTCACTGGGTCAACGGATAATTTGCCTCCAGGCTGATGTATAATTTGTTTGTTTTCCGTTCACACAGTTAACGTAGTGACGATCTACATCCTACTTTCTAAAGATTTTGGATTGTCTCCCCGTGTCAGCCATTACCTGGGCGCCATGGCAGTGGCAGATCTATTAGTCATGATCCTCGACTTGATATTGAGACACATTCCTGTTGTTTATTATGAACAGTTCTATTTCATGTATTCCATCCACGTATGTGATATCCACGCTGTCCTGCTTTATGCAGCCATTGACTGTTCTGTCTGGTTCACCGTCACTTTCACATTTGATCGATTTTTGGTCATTTGTTGCCAGAAGCTGAAAACTAAATATTGCAGTGAGAAAACGGCAGTTGTGGTCCTCGGAACAGTAACTGTGCTGAGCTGTGTAAAGAACATTTTCTGGTATTTTATGTTCACAGCTCGGTATTGGCTGGAGAATGCCCCTTGGTTTTGTAATGTAACAAAGGATATTCGTTACTCTCGAGTCTGGATCGCCATCGAGTTCTTCCACCAAATTCTAACCCCGGCTCTCCCATTTGACTTGATTTTGCTGCTCAACGTTTTCACTGTAAGACACATTTTGGTGACCAGCAGAGCCCGCAGGAGACTCCAGGCTCACAATAATGCGAACGCTCAGTGTGACACAGAAATGAGAAATCGACAAAAATCTGTCATTTTACTGTTTGTGATCTCGGCCAATTTCATTCTGTTGTGGTCAACGTTAATGGTATATTCTATATGGTACCGGATGTATCTCATTGGGTTTAAGTCTCGGTTTCTCCATTCCTTTGTGAAGGAACTGGGCTCCATACTGCAGCTCCTCAGTTGCTGCACAAATACTGTGATTTATGCTGTAACCCAGAAGATGTTCAGAAAGCAGCTGACGAATGTGTTGAAATATCCCTTTGTCCAAATTCAAAAATCAATTACATTCACTCAATAATCAATACATTAAGGGCTTTCTAGATTCAGTTCATTGTTTCAGCAATGGAACAGCCTATCACTGTGGATACATAATGAGGATCGTGCTGTTTTGTCGAATCTTATCCCACAGGGAATTATAGGCACACATTTCTAAACTTCTCACAACTCAGGGATCAGTGAGAAAAGTACCATCCCACTAACTGTATCGTCACTTCAATTTGTAAGCAATAAAAGTACAGTGTGGGGGAGTGAACATGATGGTAGAGGAGTGTACAGGGGAGTGCGTTTGATGGTATGGGAGTGTGTGGGGAAGTGAGCATCTGGTTGAGGTTGTGTTCGGTGGAGTGAGGGTGACGGACGGGACTTGTGATAGGGAGTGTCTGCGACAGTTGGGAATTTTATGACGAAGTGAGTGTGACGGTGGAGTAGTGCGCGGGGGCTGAGTGTGTTAGTGGGTTAGCTTGTGCGGAGAGTGAGTGCGATGGTGGTGGAGTGCACGGATAGTAAGAGTGACACAAATGAAAACAGCAGCGATTGGGCATGACGGTATGAAAGTATGCAGGGGCGTGATCGTATTGGATGGTTGTGTACATGGAGAGTGAGTGTGACGGGGGTGAAGAATGCAGCAGCATACAGTGGGGCGAGAGAAGTGAAATGAGTGTGTTGGTGGGGGAGAGTGCAAGCATGTGAGTGTGCTGGTGGGGTAATATCTGCGGGAGTGAGCGTGACGGTGGTGAGGTGTGAGGGATAGTGAGCGTGATGGAGTGGTAGTGTGAGGGCGAGTGAGCGTGTCGATGGGAGAATGTGCGGGCGAGTGAGCGTGATGAAGCGACGTCTGCGGCGACTGTGCCTGACAGTGTGAAAGCATGCAGTGGAGTGAACCTGATGGTGTGGAAGTATGTGTTGGAGCCAGGGTGATGTTGAGGCAGTGTGCCAGACAGTCAGTGTGATGGATGGGAGTGTGTAGGGAGTGTGTGATAGTGGGGGAGTGAAACTGACGGTTAGGGGTGTGTGAGGGGGATTATGATTGAGAGTCTGGAAGTGACTGGGAGAATTAATGTACTCCGGGAGAGTGAGCACAGGTGCGTGCATGAAGGTGGGTGAGGATACCGGGGAGTGAGCATGATGGTGGAGAAATCAAAGGGAGAGTGTGCGTGATCGCGGGGCAGTGACCATGACTGTGGGAGAGGGAGCATGTGAGTTTGTGCAATGGTGGTGGAGAAACTGGGGGAGTGTGCATGTTCATGGGGTAGTGAGTGAGCGAGTGAGCATGGCGGTGTTAGAGTGTGCTGAGCAGTAGGCATGCAGGCAGGGGAGTCGGTGATGGATGAATGTGATGGTGGACAGTGTGCAGAAGCAGAAAGTGTGAGGCTCAAGACGTGTGCAGTGGGTTGAGTGTGATGGAGGTCAGTGTATGCAGAAGAGAGCGCGACGATGGGCTCGTGTGCAGGGGAGTGAGTGTGACAGTGGGTGAGTATTCAGTAAAATGAGCAAGACAGTGGGCAAGTGTATGCGAGAGTCAACGTGACGGAGAGTGAATGTGTGGTGGAGTAAGAATGACGGTGGGGTAATGTCCGGGGAATCAGCATCACGTTAGGGGTGTTTCTGTTGAGTTGAATTGTTGGTTTTTGAGTGTGGGGGGGAGTGAGTGTGATGGTACAGAAGTGTAATGGTTCGTTACCATGAAGGTGGGCGTTCGTGCTGGGGACAGATTGTGACCGTGCTGTCATGCACATTGCAATAGTGTGTTGGCAGCTTAATGTGCAGGGAGAGTGAACTTACAATGAGGGGTGTGTGGTCGGGAGTGAGGGTGAGGATGGTGCAGTGTACAGCAATTGTGCATGACAGCGTGGAAGTGTGCATGGGAGTGTCTCTGATGGTGCAACGGTGTGCAGCAAAGGAGTCGCGAAATTCAGGTGAGTGCAGGTGAGTGAGTGTGATGGTGGGGGACATACATGTAGAGTACAGGTGATGGTGGGGAATTGTGTGGGATAGCCTGTGTAACAGAGAGGGAGCATGCGGGGGAGTGAGCACTGGGGGCAAGTTTGTCTGGGTGAGTGTGCGCGACATCGGGGCAGTATTCAGTGCAGCGAAAGTGGCAGTGAGGAAGAGCGTGGGGCATGAGCTTCACATTGGCTAAGACAGCAGTGAAGTCAGGGTGCTGGTGGCGGCGTGTGCGCAGGAGAGCGTCATAGCGGGGTAGTGTGCGGAGAACACTGTGTAAAAGGGGGAGACTGTGCAGAGAGAGTGAACGTGGTGCTGGCGGAGTGTTCGGGAGCGATAGTGACAGTGGCAGAGTCTGGCGACTATGCAGGATGGTTTCGAAGAGTGCAGGAGAGTGAGCCCGATGGGGCAAGAATATACAGCGGAGTCAATGTGATAACAATGGAATGTGCAGGGGAGTGAGTGTGAGAGAGCATGTGACAGTGGGGGTGTGCGCAGGCCAGTGTGCATAACAGTGTCAGTGCGTGTAATTGAATTAAAGTGACGTTGGTCGAGAGTGTAAGGAGGTGAGTGTGATGATGTAGTAGTATGCAGCCGAATGAGTGTGACAGTGGGAGAGTATGTGGGGGATTGGGACTTTAAGTGTGGGAGTGTACAGGGGATTAAATTCGATGGGATGGAGTGCGAGGCTGCGTGGGTGGTATAGTCCACAGAAGAATACAGCACAGGTCAGGTTAGTTGTCTTTCGATGTTACACCAAATGTGAAACTGATCTGAAGCCTATCCAAACGACAATATTCCATGTTTATCCATATATTTGTGCAAAGATCATTTAACTGCTCTTAAATTTGGCGTCTTCTTCTATTGTTGCAGGCAGGCTGTTTCTCTCCCCCTACTACTCTCTGAATAAAGGATGTACCTCTGATATCTATGCTCCATCAATCACCCTTCATTTTAAAGCTATGTGCCCTCGTGCTAGCTATCAACATCCGAGTAAAAATGTTCACACCGCTCATCCTGTCTTATATGTCTCATTTATCCACCTCTCAACTTTCTTCACTCTAACGAAAACAGTGTCAAGTCCCTCAGACTTTCCTCGTATGACCTTTCCTGTATACCTGGCAATATTCCAGTAAATCTGCTCTGAACCCTTTCCAAATCTTCCACATACTTCCCATAATGCGGTGTCCAGATCTTTCCACAATAAAAATCTGCAGCTACACCAGAGTTTTATACATCTGCAACATGACTTCATGACACTGAAAGGCAATCTCTCTACAAATAAAAGCCAACACACCATATGGCTTCTTAACAAAGTTATCAATCTGGGTTGAACTTGCAGGGATCGATGTTCTGAGGTCTCTAATCATCAACACTACTCTGTGTTCTGCATTCTTGTAACTCCTTATAAAGTGAATCGCCTCACACTTTTCGGAATTAACCTCCATTTACCACTTCTCAGCCCACCTCAGCAGTTTATTTATGTCCGTCTATTACTTATAACATCTTTCAGCACTATCCACAACTCTGACGAAGGCAGTGTCATTCGCAATTTTACTCACTCATCCTTCTCTACCCACATGTTTCAAAGGACAAACAGCAGACATCACAAAACAGAGCCTTGCGGCATACGACTCGTATTCAAACGCCATGAAAAGCATTTCTCATCAACCACCACACTCTATACTCTGTCAGCTAACCAATTTCTGATTTTAACCGCTGAGTCATTCTCAATCCGTTAACTTGGAATTTTATGCAACAGCCTACCGTGGAAACCTTATCAAACGCCTCACTGAAATCCATATGCATCACAGCAATCACTTTACACTCATCCACCTGTTTAGTCGCTTTCTCATAGATCTGAATAATGTTTGTGAGCCATGAAATACCCTTGACGAAACAGTGTTGATGATCACTAATCATTCTTATTCCTTCCTCGATTATGTAAATCCAATCTCTTGTAACATTTTCCGACACATTACACAGAACCGAAGTAAGGTCCACTGGTCTACAATTACCAGGGTTGCTCCGACTCTCTCAAACAAGGATCAACATTTGCTTTTCTCCAGTCTTCTGTCATTATTCCTGAAGACAATGACGACACAAAGAATAAAGCCAAAGGTTCCACAATCCTCTGCCTCTGTTCCTAGAGAATCCGACGTAAATCCCATTTGGCCCAGGTGACGTATGGACTTTCACTCTTTCACGAATTGCTAATACATACTCCTTGTTAACCTCAATCTCATTTGGTCTAATAGCCGGTATTCCACGACCGTCTTATTTTCCCAGTGAGAATACTGAAAAAAAAATTGTTTGATTCTATGGGTGTGTGGGAGGGAGTGTGCAGTGGATTTCGTGTCAATGTGGAAGCGTCTGGGAGAGTGGGCGTGACGATGGGAGTTATTGCGCGGTTGTGCACAGAGTATAGAAAACAATACTGGTGATTATGAGGGGCAATGAAAATAAATTTGTTGAGTGTGTTCGTGACTGTGCATAACTGAGGCAAGGTGTGCAGGGCACTGAGCTGGATGGTAGGCAGGTGTGTGGGAACATGAGCACGACGGTATGGGAGTACCTGGCAGTGACAGCATAATTTTGGGAGGGTGTGCGGGACAGTGAGCGGGATGTGGGCAGAGAGGGCAGAGGTGGAGTGAGCGGGAATGTAGGGATGTGTGCGTGAAATCGGCAGCTCCTGAGTTAGGAGTGTGCACTATCAAGTGTAAGTGAGCAGGGAACTGAACCTGGCATCAAGGTCTCTTTGTGGAGTGTGTGTAATTGTGGGTGAGTAGGCAGACGAGTGTGTGTGATTGTGGATGAGTGACCAGCGCAGTTTGCATGGGTGATGGAGAGAGTAGGGGAGTGTGTGTGATCATGGGGGTGTGTCTATGCAAGTGAGCGTGACCGTGGGGTTTATGTGGATGAGTGAGCGTGATGGTGTGCGAGTGTGCAGGGAAGTGAACTGGGCGGTGTCAGAATGTATGGTGGAGAGAGTTTGACGGTGGAATAACGTGCGGGAGAGTAAATGTGATGGTTTTTGTGTGTACGGGGTATTGAGTGAGACACTATTGGAGTATGCGTGTGACGGCAATGATGGTGTGGGCTTGTGCAAGCGGCATTATTGTGATAGTGGGAGAGTGTGCCTCGGTCGATATTAAAACTTCTGAATGTATGGGGAAGTGAGCATGCGTTGGGGTTTTGTGTGGATGAGAGAGTGTGTTGATGTGACAGTGTGTGGGAGGAGAACATTATATTGGGGGAGCCTGTTAGGGAATGCACGGGAGAGTTTGTGTCGGAGTGCGGGAGACGAAGGGAATGTGCGGATGAACCTGTGAGGGAAGCAGAGTGACGCTGCTGGAATGCATGGCAGAGTCGGCGGAATCGTGGTGAGTTGTGAGCAGGACGGAGCGTGGCAATGGAGTGAGTGTCCAGGATAGTAAATGTGATGGTGATGGGGTGTGCGAGTGAGTGAGCGTGATGGTCGGGGAGAGTGCGGGAGAATGATCAGGATGGTGTTGGATTGTGCGTATGTGTTCGCATGGTGCTGCGCTCTTTAGGAGGGAAAGTGTTTGAAAATTGCTGAGTGTGCAGAAGAGGAAGTGGGTTGGCAGTGGAGTGTTCGGCGCAGTGAGCATGATTGTGGGAGAGTGAGCAGGGTTGTATGCGGGCGAGTGAGCGTGAAAGTGGGGGAGGATTCTGTGTTGTGATTGGCAGTTGAAAGTCACGGTCAGGGAAGTGTGCGGGGCAGAGAGCATGTTCTTGGGACAGAATGTGAGGGAATGACAATTACAGGGGGCAAGTGTTTGGGAGAGTGAACGCATGTGGGAGCGTGAGTGCGATGGTCCAGGATTGTGTGAGAGAGTTACGGGGACTGTGGGAGAGTGTGTGGAAGAGTGTGAGGGATGGTGAGTGAGTGTGCAGCAGAGGGAGTATGATGGTGGGCGATTGTGTTGATGAGTGAGAGTGAAGGTGTGGGAGTGTCCAGGATGTGAAAATGCTGGTGGGGGCATGTGCAGTGGAGTAAGTGTGACGGTGTTGGAGTGTGCGGTAAGTGAATGATTTGACGAAGGAGTATGCATTTGAGTGATGTTAGCAGTTGGAAAGTGGGCGGGGGAGTCTGCAGGGTAGTGGGGAAATCTAAGAGGCTGCGTGAGGGGGTTGTGAGAGACAGTGACACTGACGATGGGGGAATGTGCAGAGCAGTATGTAAGGGAGTGAAGGTGACAGTGGAGGAGTGCACAGCACACGAAGTGTGACAGTGGTGGAGTGTGAGGGAGAGTGAGCGTAACAATGTGGGATGTGTTTGGGGGGGTGAGTTTCAGGTTGCGACAGTGAGCGTGCGAGTAATCGGTACATTTGAGAAGTGCGTGCGATTGAGTGCATGTGAGTGAGCCCGGTAATCTGGGGAGTATGTTGGGTATTGAGTGCAATTTTGTGAGTGACTTTGGGTAGTGAGTGTAACACTGGGTAAGTGATTGGGACCTTGGCAATGATGGTGTGGAGTGAGCCCCGAGTCAGCATGCCCGCGCAGGATTGTTCAGCAGAGTGAGCATGACAGTTGCGGAGGGAGCAGGCTTCAGTGCAGAATTCGGCAGGAGAGTACAGGGGATTGAGCGTGATAGTTCTCTTCAATGCGAGGGAGTGAACAGGATGGTGTGGGTAAATTTGGGAGATGTGTGTAATGTGGGAAGGTAAGCAGGCTTGTGCGAATTTGGTGTAGAGTGAATCGGGGAGTAGGTATAGATGTGAGGGAGCTAACGGGGCAGTAAGTTTGACAGTAGAGAAGTGTGCAGGGAATCAGCATGATTGTTGGTGTGTGCAGGTGGCATTGTGAATGTTGGTGACAATTGAACGGAGTGTGTACGTGATGGTTGTGGCGCGAGCAGGAGTTTGAGTTTTACAGTTTGGGAGTGTGCCAATGACTTAGCGTGATTGTGTGGGAGTGGGAACAGGAGTGAACGTGACGTTGGATGAGGGTGTCCCGGAAAGCAAATGAAGTTGGGGATGTGTTTGTTAGTGGATGCACGGTGTGTGTCGGATGTGTGTGAGGCAGTGACGGTGTTGGAGTTTCCGGGGCGTGTATGAGGGAATGAGAGTGACAGCGGTAGATTGTGCTGCCGAGCACACGGGGTGTTATTGGCGTGTGAGGGACAATGAGTGTGACGCTGGGAGAAGTATCTGGGGAATGTGTGGGATAGAATGTGAGGGAATGACCGTGAAATTGGGGAAGTGTGCGGCAAAATGTGCAGGATGGTGGTGGAGTGTGAGGGAGTCAGCGTGACAGTGGGGTGAGTTTGCAGAGCAGAAAATGTGCCACTACAAGAGTGAGCGGTTGATTGAGTGCTATGGTGGGGAATCGCGTGAGAGGGTGAGCGGGATGGAATAGGAGTGCACATGGGAGTGAGCATGATGCTAGGGGAGTGTGCAAGGAAGTGAGATGACGTTGGTCGAGTGTGCAGGAGTGTATGAGTGTTGGTTTCGGAATGAGTAGATTGGTGTGGCAGAGTGTGTGGGGGTATGAGTGTGTTGTTGCGGGAATGTGCAAAGGAGATAAAGTGGCAAAGGTGGACAGGGAGGAGTAGTGTGCATGACGGTGGGAGAGTGTGTGATGAGGTGAGTCTGATGATGAGCGGATGTGTGTGGCCGAGTGAGTGTGATGGTGTTGGAGTGTGCAGGGGAGGGAGTGGTGAGATGAGGGAGGATACATTGGAGTTAAGTTGACGTTGTGGGAGTGTGCAGAGGAATGTGTGTGACCTTATGAGTGTGCGCAGGAAGTGAGTGTGAGTTTGGGAAGTGGGTGGGGGAGTGAACATATCTTTGGAGAGATATGCGGGGCCTGAGTGTGATTGTGCAGGTGTGTGCAAGGGAGTGACAGTGGCGTTGCAGGAGATGTCCAGTTAGTCAGTGTAATGGTGGGACACTATGTGGGAGAATGCACATGACGATGTGGGATTTTTCAGAAGATTAACGTGTTGGTGAGGGCGTGTGCAGTGCACTGAGACTGACAGTATTGGGGTGTGCCTGGGAGTGGGCGTTGCGGTGACGTGGTGTGCTTTGGAGTGAGGTTGATGGAAGGTTAGTGTGCAGGAGGGTAGGCACGATGGTGGAGGAGTGTGTGGAGAGTTAGAGTGAGGGTGAGGCATGTGCGGCAGACTGAGAGTAATGTTGGGGAGGTGAGCGTGGTAATGAATGACACAGCAGAGAGTGAGCATGACAGTGGGGCAAAATTGGATGCATTGTGCAAGAGGATTTGGTAGTAAATGGGGGATGGTCCTCAATAGTGATGCAGTGTACGGAGAGTGAACATAATGATGAGTACCTGTGCCGTTGACTGAGCGTGATGATTAATGATTGTGAGGGGCAGTGAGTGTGATTTTGTGGGAGTATGCAAAGGAGTGAACTTTACAGTGGGGGAATGTTTGGGGTACTGAGTGTGACGATGGGTGTGCGTGCAGTTGAATAAAATTGAAGATAGGTAACTGGCAAGTGGTGATGGTTGCTCTGTCGGAGTGTGCAGGGTATTCAGCATTATGGTGGGTCAGCGTGCGGGAATTGGGAGTGACGCTGGTGTCGTGTGCGGAGCAGTGACTGTAACGGCGTGGGAGCGTGCTGGAGAGTGATTGCGACCGACAGGGATTGTGTGGGGGAGTGAGGGCGACAGTATGGGAGTGTGAAGGGAATCTGTGTGATGATGTGGAGGAGCGTACAGCGCTTGAATATGAAGGTGGGAGAGTGCACAGGGGAGCAGAGATTATTTTGGGGGATCGTGTTGGGAGTGTGCATGATGGTTTTGAGAGTGTGTAGTGTAATGACACTGACGGTGTTGCAGCGTGCGTGGGAGCGAGATGGATGATGGGGGAGTGTCCGGGGGAGTATGCCTGACTGTATATGAAAGCAAGGGGAAGTAACTATTGCTTTGGGAGTGTCTGTGAGAGAGCATGACGGTGGATGAGTGTGCAACAACTGACATTAATGGTTAGGGAAAGTACAACGGAGTGAGTGCGTAGGTCGGGGAAATGTGGGCTGCTAATTGTGTTGGTGTGACAGAATATGGGGCAGAGGGCATGACAGTGATGGAGTTTACTATGGAGTTCACGGGGTGTGTGTGAAACTTTGTCTTTTAATCATCTTCTCATTACAATTTTACAGTATATTGAAAAACCTGTGTCCACCTATCTCGCACCAGTTAATCACAAATCGTAACCATTCATTGCATAATGCATGAAGCAATCTATTCTTTTAGAAATCATATTCTACACATTAATCAACAAGATTATCTATATTCATATGATAATTTATATAATAATTTTTCATTCTGTCACAAATACTGTTATCGCACGGGCTTTTACTTTAATGTTGCGGAGAGAAAAGAAATCAATTGACCAACCAAAAGCCTACAAATTCTAATCATGAAATTTTCTGAGTAAACATCTTCGCGACATTATGCACATTTTTTTTCTGAATCGTAATCTTGCAAAATATGATACAGTGCTCCAGGACTGAGAGGATACTTGAATTACAAATAATGGGGCTTGTGGATTGACACAGAAAGAAGGTTTGCGTGAGCAACGTGGTGAATGTGAGAAAATTAAGTCTGTTCACTATTTCCAGAATATTTGGAAAGTCACACAACACCAGATTATAGTCCAACAGCTTTTATGCATCCTTTCCACAGCTAATTGATGAAACAGCAGCCCTCCGCAATCTAGTGCTTCCAAGTAAACCTGTTGGACTATAATCACGTTTTTTAAAATTTCTATGAACAAATCGGTTTTCACTCCATCAAGCCATTACACATCGAATAACATGCAATTTTATTTATTTTTACCAATCTGCCATGTGGGACTTTATCAACCGGCTTACTGAAGTCCGTTTCAAATACATCCACAGCAAGTCTCTCATCAATCAATTGGTCAACTCTTCAAAAATTATCAATCAGGTAGGTGAGACATCACGTTTCCCGAAAGAACTATGCTGCCTGTAAAAATATAGTTAATTTTCTTCTAAATCTGAACACATTTGTCGCCCATTTTCTGCTCCAAGAGCTTCCCAATCACTGAGGTCAGGCTAACTGCCTGTCCTTTACTGGGTTATCCCTGTTTTCATTCTTAATAAAAAGAAAATCGTTGGCGAATCTCCTGTGTGCTGGATCCTCGTGTGTAGGACATGAAGACATCTGCTGATGCACCAGATATTTCTTCCCTTGACTCTCGCCGTGACCTGGGATAGATCCCATTTGGCCATGGGGTCCTCTCTATCTCAATGCAAAATCGGATTCCAAAAACGTTCTCCTTCTGTATATTGACATTCTCTTGGTTATGCACAGGTGCATTCCTGTCCTCGACATTAGTCATGCTATTATCATCTGTGAATGCTGGTACAAAGTGCTCAAAAATATCTATCTTACTTCCTGTGGCTCCATGCATGATTTCTCTCTTGTGTCCATGAGTCAGCCTCCTCTTTCCCTAGACAATTTTTTTCTTCTAATGTATGTTTAAAAGGCATTGCGATTCCTCTTCACTCTGTTTATTACAGACATTTTCTGTCCAATTTCAACCTTTTGCCTGAAACGTCGATTTTCCTGCTTCATGGATGCTGCCTGGCCTGCTGTGCTTTTCCAGGATCACTCTAATCTAGACCTGGTTTCCAGCATCTGCAGTCCTTGTTTTTACCTAGTTGATTTTAACCCTACTGCGAATCCTCTTGCAAGGATGCCTCCTTGAAGAAGTTTTCCTCCTCTCTCTACAAGAATCTCAATGGGTGCCTCGCTCACTGCAACCCCCAGGTCATCTCCTCTGCCATGAAGCTTTTATTCTATGCCACTTACTCCCCACCCCCACCCACTTTCATTTATCTCTCCACTCTGCAGGCACCCTGCCTCTATTCATGATGAAGGGCTTTTGCCCGAAACTCGATTTTCCTGCTCCTCGGATGCTGCCTGACCTGCTGCGCTTTTCCACCACCAGTCCAACCTAGACTCTGGTTTACATCACCTGCAGTCCATGTTTTCCCCTTTTCCTATTGTTCAGTTGTGCAGGTAAATCCATGCCGTTGAAGTTCATCAATTAGTCTTCAAATGGCTCCCCTACATTTGTCGATTCGTCCTCAAGTAACTGCTCTCAATGAACATTCCCAAATTCTTGACTAATTAGCATGTAATTGGATCTTTAATTCAGCACCTCACAAAAGAGCTGCAATTTCCTTGAGCATTGGTCATCAAAATGTCGCGAGTTATGGTCGGGAAACCCAAAGTGCTCTCCGACTCAAACATTGATCACCTTCGCGCATATCAATTCCAGTTTGAAGAACCTTCAGCTGAAAGCAAATACTACAGATATATCCCCACTGTTCGTTGAGGTGTCTAACAGCACACTGTCGCAACAGCAAAACGTCACATATCCTGCAATATCTATCTCAATTTCGAAATTAGTTAATCTACAATTCCTATTCTGTCCACTTCATTGTGATATTGAAAAAAGTAGAGATGTATATCATTTTCTTTCTTGCAGAAACAAAACACTGGAGTGAACTACTCCAGAACAAAATACAAAACAATACCCTGGTATGATCTTGAAAAATGCAAGTGTTTGTGGAAAATACTGCTTACTGTTCAGTAGCTTTCACTTTTGCGGTTTTTGATATCGCTCCAACACTTGGCATGGATAATGTTTTGTTATTTCAGCATGAAAAAGATCTGGGCACGAATGTTAACAAAAAATAATCCAGCTTCCCTAAGTGCTCCCAGCTCAAGGAACTTCAGTTCTGAGCAGATAATGATGCAGTTGACGTCTCATTTTAAAGGAGGATTGAGATTCAGATTGATCTGAAATTGACAATTGCAACTAGATACAATGAAATAGCGTCTTATCCCGGCTCCATCTTGGAATACAGAATAAGGTACTGAACACATTGTTTGAATGGGACATTTCTGAATAAGTTAAAACTGAATTGATATTTCGAATACATCAAACAGCTTTAAAATTTTATCTTTTCCTCGTTGTATGCTTGAAAAAATAAAATACAGTTCACTCAGTCTAAACATATTCAGACGGGAATCAATTGGAAGCAATTCTATGGGCGAGAATAATCTGCACTTGCAGAGGCAGTGATTAAGCAAGGCCAGTCAGTCTGGTTTCGGTATTTGACTTCATAAATAGCCAACTAGATTGCATTTTTCGAAGTGGTGACCTCGGGTTGCAGATGAAAGCTGCGTATTTGACGTATATAACGTGGTCATTAACCGTGTTTTTAATAGTGTTACTAATGGGGTGTTGACCGAGAAGCTCTTTGCTGTGGAATCCAAGCAAGTTTTTCGAATGAGACCAAGAACTGGCTGAGTGGCACAAGACAGAAGGTGACGCTCAAGTCATGCCTTTAAAATTCGAATTATTTGTCCAATGGGTTCCACAGTGAATACCTTTTGAATACTTCGGCAAACTGACAGATCGAAGGAAAATATAGACAGGTTGATCATGTGGTCTACACAATGGCAAATAGAATTTGACCCAGTGAAATGAAAAGTGATGTACTTCGACAGGCAAACGAGCAGATAAACGACTTACTCGACGGTTGATCTTTGAAGCAAAAAGTAACAGAGAAATCTCATTTTGCATTCATCCCTGTCTATTACGATATCAGAAGATGAAGCAAAAATAATGCAGAAGGCTTACTGGAGAAATGCAATCAATATGCAGTAATTGGCTGAGGAATATATTTTAGAATCAGATGGTATATGCTGATTACATAAAGCAGAACATTGGCCCCTGTTCTGCAAGCAGTATTAAATGAAGCATGTAATTGCAGTGGAAAGTGTAATGAAGATTTTTTGTCGCATTTAGCCAGGACTTGACTGTTCAACTTATTAGGATATAAACAATAGTGTTATTTCTCGTGGAGTAGAGGCGATTGATATGGTCATGATTGAGCAGCACAGATACGGTAAAAAGTCAAGAACTCTTCCTCTTGGTGAAAGGGTCGATTAATTTAATGTCGGAGACTGGAGGTTTAGAAGTCATGTCAGGAAAGTTTCTTTCAACCAGCGACCAGTGGGATTGGAAATCACTGCAAATTGCTGTGGGAGTCAATAATCGTCTTAATCTTAAACATGTCCTTTGTTTTTGAGATACAAAGGCTGTGTATCAAGTCCTGGACAAGAGAGTAACATAGACATTGTTGTTTTTGACTGGTAGTGATGAGATGGGTTGAACAGCATTCTTGTGTGTTGTATGTTCACCACAGGCTGGCCACTCCGCCTATGTTTCCAATTTACCTCGCAAGCTTATGTTTAACTCTAGAGACTTTGCTGCCTGCACGCAAATTATCTTGAATCAGTTTCTTCATCTTCCAAATCATAATTCACACTGATAAACAAATTGCCTGATAAATGCATTCTGCACTTCTCCCAGGACTGTGACAAATTTACATTCTGATAAACGGGACAAGATCAACACAGATGATAAAAATGCAAAATTTTAAGTACTTATGCAAGTATGGATTTAAATCAGGACATTGGAAGGTAATGGTGATGTTGTGAGCATGATCGCAGCAAACCAACATAAAATGTACAAAACCAGCTCACGATAAATAAATCAGCTTCAAAATACACTTCTTCAAAACCAACACAATATTTCTGACGTGCTGAAATAAACACAGCAATATTCACTGAACCACAATGACAGTGAACGCAATCAATTTTAAATCCCAAGTTGGTGGCAGCAGTCAATACCTGAGCACTAAGCACAGCCACGCAAGGGCTCATGTGGTGCATGTGGCCAGACTCACACAACTTGACATTGTCGTTCTCGCTCGTTAACTCGTTAAAATTTATGTTTTATTGTTGGACAACCTAGGGCCTAGTGCTGCAGGATTCTGTGGTCACGTGAATCGACAACTCCACTTCATCTTCGGTGGTGGAGTCGAAAGGCCATAGGTCTATTCAGAACTGGATCAGAGCAGATGGTCGACCCGAGCAGTGTGACTGTCACCGACTCAGAGACAGCACGGTTGGAATGGATGCACCGTCGTCAGCAGAGAAGGAGAATTGGCATAAGAGAAATAGTGAGATTGTACATGACAGAGACTCGCTCCTGCCGGCACTGAGAGGCTCTGGTATAACGATATTGGAATCAGTTTCCATCTTAGAGAACTTGACATGGCAAGTGGGGTTTGGACGACCATTCATTTCGATGATAAGAAACAAGAAACTGGCAAGGAATCAGAACAGGCAGAGTCAAAGTAAGAACATAAATTGGTGACGAAGTTCAATTCTTTTCGAGAATGTTCAGCCAGTGATAAATGGACCCTTTTTTGTTACACTTGAAAATTGAATATTGAGAATTTGCATGCCTGCATCTATATTTAGGGGTGAGAGATGGAGAGAGTTCAGCTTAGGTTAAACGCTCCATCTCTGTTTGTATGACGCCTATCCTTCAAATACTTGGTTGTGATATGATTGAGGGGTCTCTCCGTACTTGACTTCCTGAAATGCATACTGAAGAGACAGCTTTACTTTGTATCCAATTCCATTCATCAATTCCTCTGCGGGATTTAGATTAGGCAGTTTTTTCAGTTGGAATCCTTCATCCTCCTCCCCCCCGCCACCCCCCCCCCCCCCCACCCCCAGTGTTGTTAGCTCGGATAACGGATAAAGTGCCATGAAGCTTGATGGCAGACTGGAGTCACTGAAGGTACAATGTATAAGAGGGGGAGAATAGACATGGCATTGATAGTGACACAATGACATGCACTCTCAAGTCCCCACTCTTTTCAGACTTTCCTGATTTATGAAATCAATATCAGTGCTGTGCAACATGACATAGCTGCACTGAAAAAAAAAAGGCATTGGCCGATGTACTGACTCGTGTTCCATCTTCAATCATTCATGCCTGGCTGCATTGTAAAAATTGCTGTAGCAGGGTATGGAGAACTGTATTATAAAGGATCTGCAAGTTTCAATTGATTAAGATGCAAATCCCAGAATCTGTCAGAGGTGAGTATCCTAAGATAAGTACATGCTTCCAGCAGAGGTCTCTCTAAATTTCCAAACTGCAATGAGGCAAAGTGACAAGAATTTGTCAGTGTGAGGAAGTGTTCAGAATTTTCCTCAGAATTTTAAACTGGTGTCAGGATGATTGTATTCTGAAATCAGAAATTAGTAAAGTGCTACACCAACCCACTGCGACACATGTTTGTCTTTTTTTCTTGTAAAAGTATAACGTATCTATAATTAAACAAAGGTATTGGACAGAATGATTCATCCTTCATATTTGGTTGTTTGTGTGTGAGAGAAGCAGCGTAAGTATGTGGAAGGGAGTGTTTCTTAGAATGCGTGTGTGTGAGAGAGAAAGAGGGAACACAGGATAGATTATGTCATACAGTGAGTCAGTGAATGAGTGTGACTATGGTACATGTGAATGTGTGAGCAACTGTGAGTGAGAATGTGTCTTTGTGATTATATGCGAGCGCACGTGGTTTATAAAAAGTATTGAAAGTTTGTTAGAGTATCTGAATGTATGAACTGACTTTGAGTGTGAGACTCTATGTGCATTGAATTCATTCGACTAACGCATGACTGAGGATTAATGATATGCATTAAAATCCGTATACAGTTGGAATATAAAAAAGGTCTCAATGGCCTCAATAAATGGGGAAAACAGAGGAGAATGAAATACAAAATAATCAAATAGTTACACAGAATTATCAAACCCAACTCAGTTAAAGAGGGAGAACACACAAGAGAGTATGTGCGATGGAGACTGCAGATGGGAGAGAGTTTGTGTACGAGAGATGGTGCATGAGAGAGAGTGTGAGAGACACCATGCACGTGAAGGACAGAGTGCATACGAGAGTGAGTGCACATGGGTGAGAATGCGCATACCAGACAAAACACAGTGTGAAAGAGAGAGAGCTTTTGCAAGAGAATGCATGCGATGGGGAGTACGCTCAAAATAGGACACACATGAAAGAGACAGTGCATACAAGAGAGCATCAGACAAAGTGCACGTGAGACGAAAAGTGCAAGTGACAGAGGCAATAAACAATAATACGTGAGTCGAATTGCGTTTGTCATCAATGGTAACCCCAAGGATGATGACACTGATGGACTCAGTGATGATCATACCGTTGGGTGTCCAGGCACGAGGGTTAGAGTGTCTCTTGTTGGTGATGACCATTGTCTGGCATTTATTTGGTACAAATCATTCTTGCCACTTGTTGGTCCAACCATGGATCCTGTGCATAAATTATTGATTTTGAGCACGGACTGCTGCATTATCTGAAGTCTCGTGAATCATGCTAAACACTGTGCAATCATCAGCGAAAATCAACGCTTCTGACTTTATGACAGAGAGAAAGCAGCCAAGATCTTCCATGATACTTGGTATGAATATAACCAGCAGAGTGCTTTATCCTGATATCCAGTGATTCCAGTTTTGCCAGGGTTCCTGGATGCCAAACTCAGTCACATTCGGCCATATTATCAAGGGCTGTCACTCCTGCGTGACCACTATAAGTCAGCTGTTTGAACCAAGACTGTAATGAGATCAGGAGCTCAGTGGCCCTGGCGAAACCCAAAGTAGGCGTCACTGAGAAGGATGTTGCTGCACAGGTGCCACTCGATAGCACTGTTGACAATCCCTCTGATCATTTTACTGATGATGCAGTGGAGACTGAGTGGACAGTAATTAGCTGAGTTAGATTTGTCCTACTTTCTGTGTATATGGCATAACTGGGCAAGTTTCCACATCGTCGGGTAGTGCCAGCATTTTCACAGAACTAGAAGAGTTTGGCTGGGGAAGCAGAATGTTCTGGAGCACATGTCTTAAGTACTATTACCGGTGTGTTATCAGGGCCCATTGCCTTGGTCGTATCTGCTTGTTTCAGCTGTTTCTTGCTTTCACGTGGAGTGAAACAAATTGGCTGGACACTGACACCTGTGATACTGGGGACCACTGGAGGAGCCCGAGATGAATCATGCACATGGCAGTTCCGACTAAATACTGCTGCGAATGAATCAGACTAATCATTTGCACTTACGTGCTAGGCTCCTCCATCATTGAGAGTGGAGATAATCGTGGAGCATCATCCTCCACTGAGTTGTTCAGTCGTCGAAAACCATTAATGACTGAATGTGGTAGAACTGCAGATCTTAGATCTGCTCCATT
This sequence comes from Chiloscyllium plagiosum, assembly GCF_037043375.1. Taxonomy (NCBI): domain Eukaryota; kingdom Metazoa; phylum Chordata; class Chondrichthyes; order Orectolobiformes; family Hemiscylliidae; genus Chiloscyllium; species Chiloscyllium plagiosum. The sequence goes on from NW_028270183.1 coordinate 52,649,078, forward strand.
TGTTTTATGTGATTGCATAGCTCAAAGGTGCACAGAAGTGAATGCATTTAACCATGTCTGTAAGAGAGAATGTGAGAGTGGCGACGTGTGGAGGAGAGCGTTTACATTTGTTTTACGGCGCATGTGTGTGAGTGCAAGTGTTCGTGTGCACAAGATCGTGTGATATACATATGGCATGCGTGAGAGAGAATGCACGTGTACACGAGAGCATGTGTGTTTGCATGAGAGAGTGAAATCGCATTGGAGGGTGTGCATGAGAGGAGGCGCATAAGTGTATGTGCAGGAGAGAGTGCACAGGAGAGCATATGTGAGCATGCGTGGGTTTGTGCAATCGATTGCGTGTGTGATTATGTGTAAACATTTGTGCAAGAGAGTGAGAGTTGCAAGACAGTATTGAAGGGTGCGTGAGAGAGTGCAAGGGGGAATGCACACCGGAGCGAACACGTCCCCAATTGTGTGCAACAGTGCATGCATGTGTGTTTGTGCATTAGGCTTTATGTTTCAGATGGTGGGTGTATGTGCAAGAGAGTGAAAGTCTGTATGAAAGAGCGTGAAATTTAATCAGAGTGTGTCCAACTTAATGCACGTGAAAACGTAGGTCTGTTGTGTAATGTTTGTGTGTGCAAGGGTGTGTGTGTGTGTGTACAGTAGTGTCGGCAAGAGAGGGAGAGGATGTGAGAGAACGTGTGTTCAATAATGTGTTCAGGCATGGGTGTCTGTAAGAAGGTGTGAGAGTGTCTGAGAGCACAAACAATTGTTTACAAGCATATGACTGTATGTGAGAGAAAGATTTTACGAGACAGAGAGTGCCTGAGGCACCGGGTGCCTGAGACAGTACTGATAAGCGATGCGTGTGCGTGCGAGAGTCTGCCCAGTTCAGGCTGTCCACGATAGAGTGCACCAGAAAGTGTGCAGATGAGACAATGTCAGTTTGTCACGCACTCTCTTCTGTGCACATTCTCTTGGAGGGGCACTCGCATTCTTAATCTCTCTGTTGCCGTTTGGTACACACATCAATACACTGTCTTGATCAGACACTCTCACACGCGAGATTGTGTGTTAAACCATGTGCACGAGCATGTGCAAAATAGTGTGAAAGACAGTGCAAGGTTACGCAAGAGAGATAGCCTGTGTGTGAGGGGGAGCGTGAACACAGGAGAGTGCACATGGATAAGAGTGCGCATGGGCTAGATTGCACATGACATTTTATGCAAAAGACAGTTCATTAAAGAGAGTGCAGAAGTTTGAAAAGGGGAGCATGCGAGTGCCTGATAGTGTGGCAGTGTGTGTGCGCGTGTGAGATTGAGAGAGCCTGTGCACGTGTGTCAGAGAGGGTCTGAAAGAGAGTGAGTGTTTGAGAGTGTGCTTGAAAGCATGTGTGAAAACTGAAATTGCTTGACACAGTGTGGCAGGGAGAATGGGTGAGAGTGTGCATGAGAAAATGTGAAGTTCAATGTTCCTGCTTCTATATTGGATAGTGCTTGTCAGTGAGTGACCAAGTACTATGACGGTGCATTATGGAGAAAATGTGAGATTCCGGTTGAGTGATTGAGTATGACACACATGCAGACAGACACACTGCAGCTCAATGTTTGAACTCAGAACATCACTGATTTGTGCCTCGAAAAAAACTACATAAATTGCCTACATGTTCTCCACAGCTCTGTCCTGGAGGTGAATTAGGACGGTCCAAAGAGAAATGTGCTCGCCTGATGGCATCCAATTTTTCAGACACTACTGATATATTAGAGAAGGGGAAACGAAATCATGCTTTGAAGAGTGGGCTACGAAAAGCTGCATCTAATGCAGGACAGAGAGGCAGAAACAGGGAGAGAAGAGAGAGATATCGATTCTGGGAAGCACACTGACATCCTGAAAGATACTCGACAAATATCCCCATTACCTTGCCAGCGATGTCTATCAGGGTGTGTATACCGTCAGAGATATAGATGCTCGTCTGCGACCAATGCCAAATCTGCTTCAACAGCACTGACAGAAATGAAAAAAAAAGCATTCAAAACGATTTTTCAAAATGTAAGAATGGTCAAGATTTGCTCATCGAAAATTAACATCTCACAATGGCCAGAAAGATTCAACATACCTTATATCACGAAAACTAACATCTGAATCATACAGTAGCCTTAAGATATAATGCAATATGTCAGAAACAGTGTCGGCAAACCGCTCAATGAGATTTAATCTGGCAGGAAACTTTCAGATTCATTCTCAATCTCTATTCTGCCTCTCCTATGAAAGGGTGTGTATGTGTTTGTGTATTTGTTTTTGTGTGTTTGTGTGTGGGTGTGTTGTATGTCTGTGTGTGAGCATGATTGTGCTGAGATTCCAGTGCTCATCAATATTTCAAACATCCTGATTTTGCATGTTTATGATTTGATCTATATTTCTCTGTTGATATGTGGTCACTTGAATAGTGACGGGTGCATCCTTTTAAGCCTGCGACCTCGGTGTGTATTTCTGCAGCAAAATACTCTCACACCCCTTTTTAAATAATCTTATGTCCTTTGTCCTGAAGAACTTTTATTTGGAAAGTTGAAAAATGAATATCCAAAGTTTCTGGGGCTGTAAAATCCTTGAAAACGAACAATGCCCGTGGGCGGGATTGGGTGGGGAGTGGCGACTTTCACCTTCTGCCCGTTCGACAGGTCACACCACGCGCAGGACTCAAGTGAGTTGTGTTGATTTCCACACCCGAGTCTTAATATGTGTTACGGATTATGCCAAATATTGAAATCTGATAGTGAGACAAATATTTGAATAAGTGAGAGAGGAGAGGAAAGAGATGAGTGAGGGAGTTTTGAGATTGCGAATCGTGTGTTGTCAAATTCCAGTGACACAAGACATACTTAAAATTAACCAGCATCACAGAGGGAAGTAAATGCAATCCGGTGATATGGCTGCTGATCCATTGCTGCATGTGGAATGCAGCATTGTAACAGTTGCACCAAAATCATCGGAGCAGGCAGTGACTGCAAAGGCGTGACTTTAAAGTTTTCCACCGGGTTTGGTATGAATTCTCAACTCATCGCCCGATATGATTGTGGTTGGATGCTGCGAAGAGATTGTCTGTGTAACAACGAGGAAAACATGGCACCCTGCTGTGCTATCAGTCCACAGACTTTTCAGGCTTTGCCTTTCAACCGAGTGCTATCTGTTTTTTTTTCCCAAGCGACCATTTAGAAAGGTAAAAAGGGTGAGTTTAGGCCACAGGGAACGTTAGAAAAAGAGCTTTCTGGAGAGGCGACATGATTGTCAGGCCTGAGGCCTGTTCTACAAACTGCAATCTATGAAGTTTGTGTCTGTTTATTACCGGAGGTTTGATGTCCTCTGGGACACAATGGTTTTTAGGGGCCTTTGGTTTACTTAATCCTGCTGGGTTGCAGCCCTGTCATTTATAAAACAGGTTTGAATGCTGAGATTAAAGTAACCAGTGCCCATGGATTTGACACCAACATGTCAACGTCGTCCCAGTGACTGTCGGACCAACAAGACGCCACAAGAAGGAAGGTGAACTTTGAAAAGAGAAAGGTTCTGTATGGACTCGTTCACACGTCAGAGTAATGAGTGATGTGCGAAGACCAGTGTGATACAATTTGACAGTTGTAACAATAAGAATCAGGTTCGCCATTTTCATTCTTTTCCATGAGTACCTTGGAGGAAGTCTTTCTGTTTCTTTCTCCCCACCTCTGCTCCTGAATGATCTCCAGCTACATTTTCTCATGATTTCAAGCCAATAATAACGTCCCACACACAACAATGTGACCGGAAATTACTATAGTTTGGGGAGACAGACATAGAGGAGAAAGTGAGAACTGCAGATGCTGGAGATCAGAGCTGAAAATGTGTTGCTGGAAAAGCGCAGCAGGTCACGTAGCATCCAAGGAACAGGAGAATCGACGTTTCGGGCATAAGACCTTCTTCAGGAATGAGGAAAGTGTGTCCAGCAGGCTAAGATAAAAGGGAGGAGGGATTTGGGGAGGGGCGTTGGAAATGCGATAGGTGGAAGGAGGTCAAGGTGAGGGTGATAGGCCGGAGTGGGGTGGGGGCGGAGAGGTCAGGAAGAAGATTGCAGGTTAGGAATGCGGTCCTGAGTTCGAGGGATTTGACTGAGACAAGGTGGGGGAGGGGAAATGAGGAAACTGGAGAAATCTGAGTTCATCCCTTGTGGTTGGAGGGTTCCTAGGCGGAAGATGAAGCGCTCTTCCTCCAACCGACGTGACAGAAATAGAAAGCAGCACAATGTGCTTTTTGAAAGAAGCAAAGATGCAGATACAGAGATTGTGTGTGTGCGTAGGATGGAGAGAGCAATCGAGCGATAAAATATGTGTTTTCAGGTGGATTAATCAAGGGAGCTCGGATATGCGGAGTGCTGGGATTGAGAACTGGGAGTCTCTAATACCGAATCGCAGCTCAGCTTCAATAACTAAACTTAAGTTCAAAAGTACATTATCCAAAATGAAATCCTGGAACGCAGCTGATGATTTCTTTTCGAAAAAATCGGAATCCAAGGAAACCCACAGCCTTTTTGGCCAATCACGATGTTTGATTTCTTCACATTTTGGAGCAGGAAGGGACGACATTGGGGATTTGAATATGCATCAATGGCCTGCGGTATTGCTGATACATGCGTTGCTGGAAAATAGTATCCCAGTTTATAAAGCAAAATACTGTCAACTATCAACGCCATATTATTTTAGAAAGGCGTGATAAAGATTCAAATGTGCTAAATTCAATCTGACAGAGAAAGATACAAAGAGTTTAAATGGAGATAGGGAGATAGAGGGAGATGCATATGGGAGAAAAGGTTAAGTGTTTTGAATTTGCCAGATAGCAGGATTGGCAACTCGTTTTCATCCTGCAGCCAGGACTGAACCATTAACGAGCATCAGCGATATACACAATCCGTCTACAATCACAGTTCTGCTTTGGGATCTCGTTGTGTGTAAAATTCGTGCAGTGTGGCCAACATTACCGCAAGTGGCTCAGTGTCAAAATGTGATTTGTATACCCTCTGATTATACATTTCTTTCTTTCTTTCTGTCTTTCTCTCCTTCTCGCCCTCTCTCTCCCTGTGTCCCCCTCTATCTCGTTTCTCTCCTCGTCTGTCTCTCTATCCATGCGTCTCCCATCTTTGCAACTTCCTCAGTTTCTGTCTGTTCACAGTCTGCCTTTTTCATTCTTGCTTGCTGTCCTTCTTTCATTCTTTCTTGCTTTCTTTATTCCTTTTGTTCATTTCTTCCTCCTTTCTTTCTTCCTTCCTTTCTTCGTCCCTTCCTTCTTTCTTGCTTTCTTTCTTTCTCCTTCTATCGCTCCTTTGTTTTTTTCTTTCATTATTTCTTTCACTCTTGCTTTCTCATTCCTTCGCTCCTGCAGTCTTTCTTTCATTATTTCTTTCTGTCTTTCTCCTTCTTTCTCCTTTTCTTTCCTTCGACCTTCCTTCCTTTCTTACTTCCTATCTTCCTTCGTTCCTTTCTTTCTGCATTTCTTTGTTGATTTCTTTCATTCGCTCTTTCATTCTTTCTTTCATTATTTCATTTGCTCTTATATCCTTCCTTCATTCGTTTCTTCATTCCTTCTGTTTTTTCTTTCTTTCTTTCTTCCTTTCTTCCTTTCTTTCCTTCTTACCTTCATTCTTTCTTTCTTCTTTTTCCTTTTTTCCTCCCTTCCTTCCATTCTCTCTCTCTCTTTCTTTCTTTCTTTCTTTCATTCTTTCTTTTTTTCTTCCTCCCTTTCTTTCGTTCTTCCTCACTTCCTTCCTTTCTTTCTCGCTTTCTTTCTTTCATTCTTTTTCCTTCTTTCACTCTTTCCTTCTTTCCTTCTTCACCTTTGTCTTTTTCATTCTTTTCCTCATTTTTTCTCATTCTTTCTTTCTTCCTTCCTTCCTTTCTTTCTTTCTTTCTTTCTTTCTTTCTTTCTTTCTTTCTTTCTTTCTTTCTTTCTTTCTTTCTTTCTTTCTTTCTTTCTTTCTTTCTTTTTTCTTTCTTTCTTTCTTTCTTTCTTTCTTTCTTTCTTTATTTCCGAGACCTCTACACTATATACTCTCTTTCACACACACACGATCTCCCTCAAAGACATAGTATCCAGTGACATTATACACCACGTACACTCTCGCAAACGGGTTCACACAGTGTGATACACATGCACATGCTCTGCCAAGCATGCACACCTGCAAACAAACACGTAACTCACACTCCCCCACTCACAGGCATACATCGAACTCTCTTGATTGAACGTCCATGTGCAGAATAATGCGTACAGACACATCTCATTTTGGTCAAAAACACCGAATAGAGAGGCAGTCAATGCAGACAGACCATCAATGTAAGATATTATGAATACTTAATTTGGAAATAGAACCATACTGTCTCAAGATTGAGTGACACACAGACACTAATCTTACACCTTTAATGTATTCTCTCGAAAGTATGACTTAAAATAATTTTGGGGATTTAGATATTATTGAACTGAAACCTGCAACCTATTCGAAAAGATGGAACACATATCAGCAGCATGGGGTTGTTCAGTATATCATTTCAGTTGTATGACACTGTAATCTGTTGTTCCAAATGCGATGTCTTATCATCCTGATCAACATGTTAGCTGATGAAGGAGCAGCGGTCTGAAAGCTAGTGCTTCCAAACAAACCTATTGAACTATTACCTGGTGCTGTGTAATGTTAAGATTGTTCACCCCAGTTCAACTCAGGCGACACAATATCTTGGGAATTAACATCTCAATGACCAGGAGAATCCAAAAAGTCTCCTGTCCCAAGAAATATCATCACACGAGCATAAACGTCTCAAAAGGGATCAAACTGAAAGGCAGTGACTGAGATTGCAGAGGTGGAATCAATTACGCTTCATTGAGAATAAACCTGGAAAAGAAACTGTCAAGTTTATCTCAAACTCTGTTCTAACTCTGTCTATATTTAGAGGTTCAACATTTTTCAAGCCTCTGGTTAAGTGATCTCTTATGTTTTCATTATATTTCAATGTTGTTGTGATGTCATACACGACATTGTTGATGGGGAGGTGGGTGAATTTAAATGCATTATTTCGTTGTCTAATTTTCCTTCAACATGCTCTCGGTCCCCTTTTCAACTATTCTTTTCTCTAATTTATCCAGAGCAACATGTGTAGGGGAAGCTGCAACGGGAACATCCAAAATGATATGAGCGAGGAAAGCCTTGGACAAGAACAATCTTCAGAGGGGGAGAAAGGTCTTGAGCCTTGAGGCCTTGTCAACACGCTGCACCACATGTGAGCTCATGCGAGTTGTGTGTTTATTTATCCCAAGGTTTAATCTCCTCTGTGAGATTCTGCGTTTCGGGGCCTTACTTTAACTGACTCCTGACTGATTGTGGCCCGGTCGCATTTATATTAGGTTTGACCCCAATCAACGGGATACTTGGGATTTGACAAAATACATCAACCTCCAGTGAGTGTCCTACCACAGGAGTCGCCGAGGGGGGCATTCAAACCTTTAATAATAAAACTCTCCAAAGATTTGTTCTAATCTCATATAATTTGTGAGTTGTTTATCAGCTAGGGTGGTGGAACATGATGATTGGATAAGTTAGACACAGGTTACCCATTTCAATTCCGTGAATGTCTGGAGGGGGTCCTTTGCACCTCTCTGTCTCTCTCTTTCTCTCTCTCTCTCTCGCTCTCTCTGTCCATCTCCCTTCTCAAGGAACAAAGAACAAAGAAATTTACAGCCCTGGAACTGCCCTTCAGCCCTCCAAGCCTGAGCTGATCCAAATGTACTTCCTAAACCTGTCTGTCAATTCCTAAGCATCTGTACCCCTCTACTCCCCACCGACACATGCACTTATCCAGATGCATGTTAAATGAATCTACCGTGCCTGCCTCTACCACTTTTGCTGGAAACGCGTTCCAAACGCCCACCATCCTATGTGTAAAGTACTTGCCTTGTGTATCCCCGTTAAACTTCCCACCTCTCACCTTGAAAGCGTGACCTCTCATAATTGAATCCTTCACCCTGGGAAAAAGGTTGTCTCTATCCACCCTGTCTATACCCTTCATGATTTTATAAACCTCAATCATGTTCTCCCTCAATCTCTTTTTCCTAATGAAAATAAACCTACCCTACTCAACCTTTCTTTATAGCTAGCAGATTCCATACCAGAAAACATTCTCGAAAACTGTCTCTGCACACTCTCCAAAGACTCCACATCCTTTTGGAAATGTGGCGACCAGAACTGTACACAGTATTCAAAATGCGGCCGAACCAACGTTGTGTACAATGTTAACATGACTTGCCAGCTCTTATACTCAATATCACGTCCAATGAAGGCAAGCATACTGTATGCCTTCTTGACCACTCAATCCACCTGTGCAGCACCCTTCAGGGTACAATGGACCTGCACTCACAGATCTTTCTGCTCATTAACGTTTCGCAAGGCTCTTCCGTTCATTGTGTAGTTCACTCTAGAATTAGTCTTGCCTAAATGCATCACCTCTCATTTGTCTGGATTGAAAACCATCTGCCACATTTCCACCCAACTCTGCTGTCTGTCTATACCCTCCCGTGTTCTTTGACGATCTCTTATGCTTTCTGCTCCTCCACCAATTTTCGTGTCATCTGCAAACATCCTCATCATACCAACAGTGCCCGCTTCCAGATCATTTATGCATATTACAAACAACAGTGTTGTTTGTAACCCGTGGAACACCACTGGTCACCTTTCTCCGTTTCGAGAAGATCCCTTCAACTACGACTCTCTGTCTCCGCTTACTCAACCATTTCTTTATCTACATAGCTGGAACACCCTGCATATAATATGACTTCAATTTCTCCATTCGTCTATCGCATGGGGAACCTTATCAAACGCCGTACTAAAGTCCATGTATATGACATCAACAGCCCTTTGTTCATCTATCAACTTTCTCAATTCCTCGAAGAACTCTGTTAAGTTGGTAAGGCATGATCTTCCCCGCACAAAACCATGTTGCCTATCACTGATAAAGATCCTATCCCTCAGTATCTTCTCCAGAAACGTTCCCACCATGGACGCCAGGCTCACTGGTCTGTAGTTACCCGGAATATCCCTACCACCCTTCGTGTACAGGGAGACAACATGAGCAACCCTCCAATCCTCCGGCACCTAGCCTGCATTTAAGGATGCCACAAAGATATTTCAGGGACCCAGCTATCTCATCTCTCGCCTCCCTCAGCAACCTGCGATACATCCCATCGAGTCCTGGGGATTTGTCCACTTTCATCACCTCTAGCCGACCCAACACATCTTCCCTACTTATGTCAACGTGATCGAGACTAATCAAACTTCTATCTCTAATCTCAACATTCATCCTATTCCTCTCCTCAGTGAACATTGATGCAAAGTAATCATTCAGAAGCTCACCCATTCTCTCAGCTTCCACACACAGCCTTCCTTCGTCATCTTTTTAATGCACCAATCCTTTCTCTAGTTACCCTATTGCTTCTTTTATAAAAAATAAAATGCTTTGGGATTCTCCTTAATTTTGCTCGCTAAAGCTATTTCATGACCCCTTTTAGCCCTCTTTAATCATCCTTTAAGACTTGTCTTATTCTTCCGATATTCTCACAGGGCCCGTTCTCTTCTTAGCTGCTTCGACCTTATGTACGTTTCCCTTTTCCTTTTGGATAGTCATACAATTTCTCCTGTCATCCACGGTTCACGAATCTATCTCTATCTTTCGCTCTCCCCCTCTCTCTCCACCCCCCACCCCTACCCCCACCCCTATTCATCTCCCTCCATTCCTCTATCTTTCTCTGTCCCTTCTCTGGAATGCTCTCGAGCTCTCTTTCATTGGTTTTTGAACCACTAAATCTATTTCAAACACTGCAATGTCACTCGTGGTTATTTGAAGTGGGTGGTGATAAACATATTTGACAGCAGAAGCTTACTGTTTATTGGAGAATCTGGTTAAAAACACAAAAGATGCAGACAAAAAGAGAGAGTGTGTTTTGGAATGCAGCGCGATCGAAGTAGAAAATGGTTCTTTGTAGCTGGGCAGGGAAATGGAGACAGGAGCTGGTGTAGGGTCTGGGGAGAGAACTGGGATGTGAAATATCCGATCTCGGCCCAATTCCAATCACTTCCTTTGACAAAGTTACATCATCAAAAACAGATCATTGAAGAGACGAGGTGATATTCTTCAAATAAATTCGAATTAAAACCAAAGCCTCATGTCGGATATAAAGTGGAGTTTGATTACATCATGCTGCACGAAGGGACTATCCTGTGGAATCGCACTGTGCATCAATGGTCCACGCTACGACCTGTCATCGTTGGAATGCGGACGGTGGTTATCTCCATACATAGAATTTAGAACAGCACAGCAAAGTACAATCCACTCGGTCTTTAATGTTTTGCCGACATTTTATCCTAATCTAAAATCTAACTAATCTACATAACCTTCATTTTACTATCTTCCATGTGCCTACACAACAGTCGCTTAAATGTCCCGGATGTATCTGTCTCGATTTAGGGAGTGTTGCTGAACAAACAGACCTTGGAGTGCAGCTTCATAACTCCTTGCAAGTGGAGCCGCAGGTAGATAGGTTCGTGAAGAAGACGCTTGGTATACTTTCCTTCATTGGTCATATTGCTGTTGGACAGGACATTCGCTACGGCCACTGTTGGAATACTGCGTGCAATTCTGGTCTTCATCCTATCGGAAAAATGTTGTGAAACTTGAAAGGATTGAGAAAAGATATATAGGGATTTTCCTAGGTTTGGAGAGTTTGAGCTATAGCAAGAGGCTGAAAAGGCTGGGGCTGTTTTCCCTGGAGTGTTGGAGGCCGAGGAGTGACCTTACCTGGGTTTTACAAAATTATGAGGGGCATGGATAGGGTAAATATGCAACCTATTTTCCCTGGGGTCAGTTAGTCCCGAACTAGAGGGTTTAGTTTGAGAGGGGAATGATATAAAAGAAGGGCAGCTTTTTCACACAGAGGGTGGTACGTGTATGGAATGAGCTGCCAGAGGAAGTGGTGGAGGCTAATACAATTGCAACATTTCAAAGACATTTGGATGCTTATCTGTGTAGGAAGGGCTTGGAGGGATATGGCCCGGGTGATGGCAGGTGGGACTAGATTGGGTTGGTATATATGGTCAGGATAGATGGTTTGTACCGAAGTGTCTGTTTCCATGCTGTACATCTCCATGACTCTATGACTCCATGATCACCACCAAAGGCGTTGCATTTCACGTACCTAAAGTTCCCTCTCCAAACAACCTACCTCTGGCATCTCCCCCAGTCTTACGCCAATTACTTTAAAATTATGCCCGCTTGGTATCGCCATTTCTGCCCTGGGGAAAAGTGTCTGGCTATCCACTCTATCTCTGTCTATCATCAACCTATGCATCTCTATGAAGTCACCTCTAATCCATCTACTACCCAATGAGGAAAGCCTTAGATGCCATAAAAATTCTTAAGAAGATGTGCCTTCCAGTACAGTTCGCACTCAGCAAATCCTCTCTGCATCCTCTCTAAAGCTTCCACGTTCTTTCTGTAATGATGTAAGCAGGACTGAACACAATATTCCAAGCATGGTCTCACCAGGGATTTATAGAGCTGCAGCATAATCTTGCAGCTCAACCCTATCAACCTGGTTGACACCTTTGAGGGATCTGTGGAAGTGGGCCCCAAGATCTCTCTGTTCCTCCACACTGTCAAGAAACCAACATTTAAAACTGCATTCTGTAATCAAATTCCAATTTTTTAATGATGGTTCACTTTTAACTTTCCCCGGTTGAAATCCATCTTCCACTTAACAGTCCAGTTCTGCATCCTGTCAATATCGCATTGCAACCTTCAGCAACACTACCCAAAATACTATTAAGCTTTGTTTGATTGGCAAACCGATTATCACAAACTTCCACTTCCTCATCCAAATCAATCATAAAAATCACAAAGAGCTCAGGTCCCATAACAAAGCCTTGCAGAAAGCCGCGCGTCTTGGGTTCCACTACCACTCTCTGACGGCTATGGACCAGGCAATTCTGCCCCCAGACAGGAAATTGCCCTGCATCCCATAATTCTTTACTGTTTGTATGCGCCTACCACGGCAAAACTCACTCATCAAATTCCCTGCTGAAATCATGCACCTCACATCCACTGCTCCACAATTATTAATGTGTTTTGTCACATCGTCAGGGAACACAGTAAGCTTCGTGAGGCAGGATGAATTCCAACTCATCCAACATCCCACAGTCCAAAACTCATTCCGTCCTCCTGGCTCCTGTGGGTCTGTGTATAAGGTTATGAGGGTGAAAGGAGGGAATTGTTCAGATTGACAGGGAGTTGGACTCGTTCATATCTTAGGGTATTGGATGCGAGGTGTGGGCGTCGAAATGTTCAGGTTGTGGTTGAGGGATATAGAGGTGCTCATCACTTCAAAAGGATGAAGCATCCAGGTCTGACCACGTCCCAACCCGCCTCAAGTCGATTGTCAGGATTTGATTTAACTCCTATCAACGAGTGCCCATTTTAACATTGCTGCTTGTGGGATTCTGTATGTAGACTCACAGAGAGGGGACAGTCAAAGAGAGAGAGAATGTGAGGAATGGACAGAGAGAGAGGGAGGGACAGAGAGAGAAAGGAAGAGAGAGTACAGAGAGATATTATTCCATGTACCCACTCAAACAATTACAGTACAGATATTCTGCCATAATTTTCCCATTGACTGATGCCCTATCCCATTTCTCACATTATCTGATGTCCTTCTTCACATCCTTTCCTTTAGATATACCATAGCCCAATGTTTCCATTTCGTAGTTCCCTGCAATGATTCTCCTGCTGAAAGAATTCATCACATTTCTTGTGCACTCCAATAATTAGTTCAATTACTGGTGCAGCAATTCTTCCATTTAATGCTTCTCTGAAACAATTCTCTAATCGTTGGTGACATGCAACAAATTTCCCATTAACTGACCCGTTGCAGCAAATGTCCTGTTTATTAATGCCCATGAACTTTGTCTACCACTTAATAGTGATCTTCTCCAGTGCTCTTACTATCTTGGCAATGTGCATCAATCTCCTATATCCTGATGCCCCGGCCCAATTCTCCCATTCATGGGTGCTGTACACCAATTGACAATCAGGAATGTCAGACGTTTATCTTTGTGAGAGGGCATTTTCGGCAGACTGTATTACTGAGAAAAATCATCATTGCTAGATGACCAACACTGAGGCAGTGCTTCATGGTGAGATGGTCTGAATTGAGGGAGTGCCACACCATGAGATGGACAGTACTGAGATAGTACAGCACTGTCAGAGGGTCAGAATGATTATAGATACCTCTGACAATTATGCACTGTATCTGAACTTGACCCATTGGCATGCAAAAATTCTCTGGCTGACTGTCCAATTGTGTGGCACTCCCTCACGAATGACCCAGTAATAATTAGAGCCTCCCTTAGTACTGTGTCCCTGATTTTGAGGGACTCAGAGCGGACAGGCCATCCTGCAACGGGGTATTTCCTCAGAAGTGAGTTGCCGACATCAGGCATCACTCATTATTGACTTTCCGATCATGAGGCTCGCTCTTAGTGCTGAAACGTTCACAGTAAAATCCCCCCCTCAGTGCTGACACTCTCACAAAGTGCACTTATTCAGAACTGACCCTGAGTGTGTGGAAGATCGTTGAATGTGACCCGTTACAATCAGACACTGAATGAATATTACTCCTCTGGCTAACAGGCACTGCCTCAGAACTGAACATCTGAAATGAATATCCCCCTCAGGACTGAAATTTGGAAAGTGCAGCACGTGCTCAGTTCTGGCCCCTCACAGAGCTGCAGTAGCTCGGAATAAGGGACACTGGTTCAGTATTGACGTTCAAAAATGAGACAATCCTTCAATCGGACTGTCTCAGATATTTGGTATAGCTGACAGATGAGGTTTTAATTATATATTACTTCTTCAAAGTAACACTGTTAGAAAGAGGCATTGCCTGAGAATTGACTCTCTGATAATAATTAATTACCACATTTCTGATCATTTGGCAGTGCTGCAAAGCCTCAGTACTGATCCTCTGATCGAGCTGCAATACCTCAGTACTATCTGAGAATTGTCTCTCTGTTTTCGATGACCTCGAGTTAGACCCATCCTGCAGACGAAGTCAGCAAGGACACTCGTGGTGACCTTTACTTCCTATGTTCTGCAAGAAGAACATTCAAATGCCCTAACCGTCATTCCCATATTCTAAATTCCAAAGGGACTGCAGAAAAATAAAGATTAAAAAATGCTTACCAATCCGATGCACAAAGTTTTCTTTTGTTTCAGGATGAGGATGGGAGGGAGACACAACCAAAGTAGTGTTTTAGATAACGCAAACTTCCAAAAAATCAATTCTCTTACTCAGGAGTCCCGGGTCCATTCCTGCTTTGCATGCACTCCGCCTAATATTGTGGTAAGTTTTTTTTTAAATTAGTCAGTCATCTCCACGTCAGCTCCATGAACGGTGCTCCCGCTCTTGCAGGTGCTGAAACAAACATGGATGGTCTTGACGCACAAGGGCCGATTTTGGTTTAAAAATGATTTACCTTCCCGTCAGCCAACTGGTCGACGTATCCGCTCTGCCTGCTGCTGCTTCTTAACAAAATGAACAGTTTGTGGTATAATGAGGTGGATAACTAATGTGAATCGTTCTCTCTGTTGTTCATCTCATCTGTCCCGTTTTCGAAACAGTGCTTGTTCTCTGTGCGTATCTGCGCTCAGCCCTTTACACATTTACACTCACACCCTGTCTTCAGCTTATCTCCCACTTTCCGTTGTCATCAACTCCGCCTTTTCCCATCTCATTCCATTTGCTTTTCCCGAACCTTAATTGTGTTAGTTGCTTTTGAAATTATCTCAGGTTAATATTTGAAACATTTCTGGTTATGATGAGCTCCAAACACCAGCCATACAAAATAATGGCATTTCTCTTTGTTTCCCAACTGTATTTATGAGGAACTATTTGTGATCATGGCCCTTCATTCACGATCTTATTCTCAAGTAGAAAATTTACAAAATGGTCTACAAAATCCGACAGGGTTCACTGGCCATACAAGTAAAGCTCTTAAACTCCGCCCTGACATTTCAACTTCCATCTAAAATTCACTCGATGTCAATTAATTTTTTTTTCAAAGTGACATGATTATTGTATCGAGTGACGTTAGACTGGGCTCATTCCTGGGTTCTTCGGTCCTGAATCATATCCGTGATACAGATGAAATATAGGGACATGAATAATAAATTTTCAGACGATACTGGAAATCAGTGTGTATTTGTTGTAACGATGTCAGTACAAGAGTAATGGGAGAGTTATTGGATCACTCGGGCTATCGACCATGCATCATCATCTGATACCTTTATTACTAAATTCATTAACTATCCCTTTTAATGAAAAATCTGTTCCTGAGCCTTGAATATTTTCAGTATCCCAGCCTTGTATCACATAAAATCCTTTTAGTTAAATGTTTCTCATCTCTGTCAGAAACCCATGCTCAATTCGAAAACAGAGTTTACTTGTTTAAGATTCCCGCACAAGAGAAAGCATTCCTCTCAGCGGCTAACATATCGAGTCCCATCTAATTATGAATCCTGTTTTTATGAGATGTACATACACTTACCTAAACGCCAATAAATGAAAACCTAATTTTTCCTCATTTGGTAATCCTTTCATCCCTCTCAGCCACATTTGAATTGCTCCCAATACAAGTATAGGCCTCCTTAAGATAGGAGGTTAGAAGTGCTGTTTCGACTGTCACCGGATGAATGCGCTGGTAATCATTAACAAAACAATCCAATTATACCACCACTAATATTAACCGTACAGAATTTGAGAGCCAATGTTTTTGGGGAAGGCAGATGATTATTCGGGAGATGAGGGAATCTCTGAAGTGGAAGCAACATTTACGACTGTTACATATAGGAGCCCAAAATTTGGCCATTCAGCCCATCGAGCCTGAATACTAATTCAATTATTCGTGATAAGTTTCTCAAGACCCTTCTCCTGCGTTGTCCCCCTAAACCTTGGTCTCATTGATACTGAATAAACTATATATCTCAGTCTTAAACATACTCATTGACATAGCCTCTACAGCCCTCTGTGGCAACGAAATCCATAGATTCTCTACTCTCTGACTGAACATCTTTTTCGTTACCTCCTCTCCAAATGTCTACCCTTTACTCAAATGCTATGTCCTCGCATTGCTGTCTCTCCTACCTTTGGAAACATTTCCCAAACCTCTGTTCTGTACACGTCATTTGGTATTCGATATGTTTCAATTTGGTCACCCAAATCCGATGTTTCTCAGCTCCAAGTGGTATAAAACGATAGGCCTCAAGTGTTATACATGTGTAAAGGTTTTCATTCCTCGCGCTATTCTTGTGAACACCCTCTGAACATGTTCCAGGGCCAGTACTCCCTTCTGAATTATGGCTCTCAAATCTGTGCACATTACTCCAAGTAATGTCTGAAAATTTCCTTAGAGAGCCTCTGAAGTACAACCTTCCTTTTAAATGGAGAAAATGAGGATTGCAGATGGCAGAGATCAAAGTCGAGGATGTGGTGCTGGAAAAGCACAGTAGGGTCCGGTAGCATTCAAAAGCAGGACAATCAATATTTTGATCAAAAGCCCATCATTCGGGATCATGTTTCTTTTTTTATATTCAAGTCTTAACAAAATAAATGGCAAAATTGCATTTGCCTTCCGAACAACTGATTCAAACTGCAAGTTTGACTTGAGTCAGTTCAGACCTGGAACGCCCAATGTTTTTTTACACTTCAGACTTCGGAACTTTCTCCCTATTTAGAACATTCTTCATGTGTCTATTCTTCCTACCGAAATGCAGGACCTCACTTTCTAACGTTGTACTCCACTTCTTTGCCCACTCTCCTAAAGGCCTCCCCGCCTCCTCAAGGCTATCCGTGCCCCAACCTAGATTTGTATCTTCTGCAAGTCAGAATGTTTTCAGTTCCTTCATCTCGATGGTTAACGTATAAAGTGATAAGCTATCTTGCCAACACTGAGCTTTGCAGAGCATCACTTGTCACTGGCTGCCGTCCTGATAAGGACACGTTCATCTCCATTCTCTGCTTTGAGCCGGATAGCTGAGATTCTACAATGCCAGTGCTTTGTCTCTAACACCATGGGCTCTTATCTCACTCAGTAGCCTCCTATACAACACCTTTCAAAGACCATGTTGATGTCCAGGTAGATAACAGCTATTGGCTCTCCTTGTTCTAACATGCTTCTTAATTTTTCAAAGAACCGTATTCGATTTGTCACGCATTACTTCCCCTTGACGAAACCATGCAGACTTTGTTTATTTTATCGTAACACATCCAAGTATACAGAAATTTCATCCTTTACAAAGGATTCCAAGGATCTTAGCGAGGTCATACATTAGGCGAAGCAGTCTGACGTTTTCTGTCTTTTGCCTCACTCCTTTTTTGAAAATGGCTGCCATGTTCCAGTCCTCTGGGACCCTCCCTGATTCTAACGACTCCAAAAGCAGCTAAATCCCTCTGTGTCTTTTCCAGGGGTTTAGATCAGCGATTAGCATAATATGACTACGAGAGTGCAGATTCTGTCCGCGGAAATATACCTAGTCCACATCATGCCTTGCAGCCTGAGCATGTAGTCACTTGCCTCCCAGATTTCCCACAGCATGTTTGAACTTGCCATGAGACGATCTTAATCGGACATTTGGTGCGGGCACAAAACTAGGCTAATAGATTACACTATGCAGCAGCGATCGATAATCTTCTGGGTATCGACAGCAGTGCAATTCATAGGAAAACTGTCATTCTGGAGTTTCCTACAATGGTTTTCAATGAACTGTCCTTTCGTTGATCACTTTAAATGAATACTTGACCTGTTTTATACTGTTCATTGCAGTGGACCTTGCAGTCAGTTTATCTAATTATCGTCAGTTCCCTCCTCATGCCAGTGCATTTGGCTTTGTTTCAGTGTTGGATTTTTGTTTGTGTTTGGAATGGTCATAGTCAAAATTCATATTACGTTTAAATTCCTCGATATCACGGTTTTACGTAGGGTCATTTATTTTTCTCCCTCCAACATTACTCATTTAAGCCATTTCATTATACAATGATGGATCAAAGATAGCTTGTATGCTGTTTTACAGTGCCAGAAAACTGGGTTCGCTTTCAACTTCAGGCGATTGTCTCTGTGAGATTTATGTACGCTCCTCGTGTCTGTTTGGTTTCATCTGTGCACTTCGGTTTCCTTCCGGAACCAATGACATGCAGGTTAGGTGAATGGCCATGCGAAGTTGCCGAGTGTTCAGCGATGTTTACGGTATGGGCATTAGTCATGGGTCAATGTCGAGTGATTAGGTATGTGAAAATAGCTGGGGGGGTTACTCTTTGGACTGTCAGTGTTGGACTTGTTGTGTCAATTGGCCTATTTCCATACTGTAGAGATTCTATAAAAGTTTGTATCCCTCGGCAATTTTCTGAAAAGCACACACAAAAAACATAAGACAGGTTTGTCTGATAAAGTTCTGTTGCACATATGGTTCCCCTAGTAGATTTGAATTTTGAAGATCTCAAACTTTGTCCGTCCACACACAGTGTCAGACCTGCTGAGTTCTTAAAGGGATTTTCATTTTGTCTTCTCCGACACTGCCCTAACACCAAAACCACGGTTTGGAGGTTTACGAACAGTTCTCTTTTCACTATCTCTTTCATTAATTCTGATTCCATGCTAAGATTTTGAAGGTTGTCACCCCTGTCTTTGTCTTTCTATAAAGCATAGTTATGACACTAGCTTTGCTTTTGTGTCTGTCTATCCAAAACATTACGTCCGCTGGATTATTGATATCCATCGTTGATGACAGTGTTACCCTATCTACATTATGGTTATATATTCTGTCATGATTTCTTTCGCTTTTTTGCTCTTTCTTTCTTATTTACTCCTTCTTTCTGCATTTATGTCATTCCTTCTCTTTCGTTCTCTTATTATTTATTTTTTCTTTCTTCCTTAATTTCATTCTTCTTTTCTTCCTCTTTTACTTCCTTCCTTTCATTCTTACTTTTGTTTTCTTTCTTTCTTTCGTTACTTCTATCTTCCTGCCTTTCTTTCTGCTTCTTTCGCTCTTTCATTCTTTCTTTCACTATTTCTTTCGGTCTTTTTCTTCTTTCATTTATTTCTTTCTTCCTTCCTTCCTTTCTTTTTTTATTTCTTCTTTTCTTTCTTCTTTCCGTCCTTCTTCTCTTTCTTTCATTCATTATTTCTTTCTTACTTTCTTCCTTTCTTTCTCTCTTTCATTCATTCTTTCTTTTTTCCTCCTTCTATCGCTCTTTCATTCGTTCTTTTATTAGTTCATTCATTCTTCCTTTAATTCTTTCTTATTCCTCCATTCTCCCTTTTTTCTTTGTTTCTTTCACTCTGTCTCCTTCTTTCACTCTTGCATCATTTCTTTTTACCTCCCTTTCTTCCTTCATTTCATTCTTCCTTTCTTTCTTCCGTCCTTTCTTTGTTTCCTTCTTTCTTTCTTCCTTTTTTCTTACTTTCTTTCTTGCTTCCCTTCTTTCTTCCTTTCTTTCCCCTTCTTTCACTCTTCTGTTAATTCATTCATTCTTACTTTCATTCTTTCTTTCATTCATTTAGTCTTTAAACTTTCATTGTTTATTCCTGAGACGACTACACGATATACTCTCTCTCACACACGTACAAGCACACATACTCTCATGCATTCACACATTCACGCGTAACCTCTGTCATACACACCGTCTCTCTTCTGACACACAATGTACCCGCAACACTCACACCACGCACACTCTCGCAGTCGAGTTAACAAAAAGTGATACTCACGCACAAACAGTGCCAAGCTTGCACACATGCAAACACACACAAGTTCAGGTAACTCATACTCACACACTCACAGGCTCACACTCACATCTTCTCTCTCGTGCACTCATGCACACATCTAAGCCTATTGGTTGGATATTCATGTACAGAATAATATTTGCAGACACATCTCATTTTGTGTGAAAAATCATGGAATCGAAAGGCAATCAATGCAGACAGACAATCCATATAAGATATTTTAAATTCTTACTTGGGAAATAGAACCATTCTGACTCAAATTGGTTGACACACATACACTAACATTACAACTTTAATGTATTGTCCTTGCTGATATGTCATCCTTTTTATATAACAGTGAGTTGTCTCAGGAATGTTACTTAAAATCAGTTTTAGGATTTAGCTGCTATTGAACCGAAACCTGCGACTTATACTAAAACATGGAAGACTTATCAGCGATCTAGGTTTGTTCAATATATCATTTCAGTTGCATGACACTGTAGCCTTTTGTTATAAATTCAATGTCTTCAAATCCTGATCAAGAGTTAGCTGATGAAGGAGCGGCGCTCAGAAAGCTAGTGCTTCCAAATAAATCTGTTGAACTATTACCTGGTGTTGTGTGATCTTTACCGTTGTCCATCCCTGTTTAAATCCGTGTCTTGCGAATTGACATCTCAAAGGCCAACGGGATCCAAAAAATCTCCTGTCCTGGGAAATATCATCACAATAGCACAGAGGCCTCCACAGGGAACAGACTCACATACATGACGAAGTGTCTGAGATTGCAGAGGTGGAGTCAACAATACTTTACTGAGAATAAATCTGAAGAAGAAAGTGTCAACTTTATCTCGACCTCTGTTCTCCCTCTGTCGATACGAAGAGATTGAAGATATTTCAAGCCTCTGGTTAAATGTTCCCTTATGTTTTGTTTATCTGTAAATGTTTCTGTGATGCCATGCAATGCATTGCTGATGGGTTAGGTGGGTGAGTTTAAACTCATGATCTTACTGTGTAATTTTCCGTCAAAATGCTCTCGGTTCCTTTTCAACTAATTATTTCTCTCTTTTATCTGGAGCAAACCTCTGTTTGGTAAGCTGCCACGTGAACATCCAAAATGGTAAGAACGAGGAAAACCTTGGAGAAGAAAAATCTTTACAGGCGATAAATGTTCTGAGGCTTGAGGCCTGATCAAGAGGCTGCAACACGTGGGGGCCCATGTGAGTTGTGTGTTTATGTATTCCAAGATTTAATCTCCTCTGTTGGATCTTGGGTTTTGGGTCCTTATCTTAACAGACTCCAGCATGATCGTGGCCCATTCATTTTAAAAAGAGTTTTGACACCTGTCAATGCAGGCTTGGGAGTTGACACAGATATATCAATCTCCAGTGACTGTCTCACACAAAGGACTCCCCGAGAAGGACATTTCAATATTTATAAGGAAATCTCTCAAAATATTTGTTGTAATTTCATTTGATTTGTGAGCTATGTATCGGCCAGGATAATTGAATATGATGATTGGATAAGTTAAACATAGTTTGCCTATTTCAATTCGCTGAGAGTCTAAAGGGTATCTCTCTCTCTCTCTCTCTCTCTCTCTGCCCCCTATTTTGAACCCTGTCCAGTTTTCTTTTATTAGTTTTCGAAACAATAAAACCGTCCCACACACAGCAATGCGAGTCGTGGTAGTTTGAAGTCAGAGGGGATGGAAATATTTGACAGCAGAAGATAATTGTTTGTTGGTCAAAGGAGTTACAAAACACAAAAGATGTAGACAAAGAGTGAGAGTGTGTTTTAGAATGAGTGAGCGATCGAGGAATAAAATGTGTCTTGGTAGTTGGGCTCTGAATTGAAGGCAGGAGCTTGTCGAGGGTTTGGAGAAGAAACCTGGTGTGTGCAACATCCTATCACGGCCCAATTCCAATCACTTCCTTCTAGAATGTGACAGCTGCAAAAAATAAATCCTTAAAGAGAGGAGGTGATATTCTTTAAACAAAAGTCCCAATTAAATCCACGGCCTGTTGACGGATATACAGTGGAGTTTGAATAAATCATGGAGCAGGAAGGAAATCCTTTTGGGATCGCAATGTGCATCTATGGCCCGCGCTGTGTCCTATCGTCGTTCGAATACGGATGGTAGCGGTCAGGATACATGAAACGTAGAACAGTAAAGCAGAGTACAAGCCCCTCGGGCCTTAATGTTGTGGCGACCTTTTATCCGAATATAAGATCAAACTAACCTACATACCCTTCATTTCACTATCTTCCATGTGCTGAAACAAGAGTCGTTGAAATATCCCGAATGTATCTGTCTCGACCGCCACCACTGCCGTTGCATTCCATGAACCCAACTCTCCCTCTCCAAACAACCGACCTCTGGCATCGCCCCAATCTTCCTCTAATTACTTTAATACTATGCCGGGTCGTAATAGCCATTTCTGCCCTGGGAAAAAAGTGTCTGGCTATCCACTCTATCTAAGTCTCTCACCATCCCGTATACCTCTATCAAGTCACCTCTCCTCCATCTATTCTCCAATGAGGAAAGCCACAGATCCCATACACTTTCTTCAGAACATTTGCCTTCCAGTCCAGTTCTCATACTGGCAAATCTCTTCTGCACCCTCTCTAAAGCTTCCACATTATTCCTTTGATGATGCAAGCAGAATTGAACACAATAATCCAAGCATGGTCTCACCAGGACTTTGAAGAGCTGCAGCATAATGTCGCAGCTCGTATATTCAACCCCCCGCTAATGAAAGCCAACACACCATACGTCCTCTGAAAAAACCCGATCATCTTGGTTGACAACATTGACAGAACTGTGGACGTCAACCCCAGGATCCCTCTGTTGCTCCACACTGCCGAGAAACTACCCTTTATGACTGCATTCTGTATTCGAATTCACTTATTTTATAATGGTTCACTGTTAACAGTACTCGTTTGAACTCCATCTCCCACATATCAGTCCAGTTCTGCATCCTGTCAATGTCGCATTGAAACCTTCACCAACACTATCCACAATGCCACCAAACTTCTTGTCATTGGAAACCAACGAACGCAAACTTCCACAACCTCAGCCAAATCATTCATAAAAATTACAAAGTCTGCAGATCCCATAATAGATCCTTGCAGAACACCGCTAATATTAGGTTCCACTATCACTCTCTGTCTTTTATGGACCAGGCAATTCTGTCTGCAGATAGCAAAGTTTCCCTGCATCCCATGACTCCTCACTTTCTGAGTCCACCTACCATGGCAAAATACACCAGAAGCCTTATTGAAATCCATGCACAACACAGCTGCTGCTCTCCCTCCATTAAAGTGTGTTGTCACATCGTCATGGAATTCAATAAGATTTGTGAGGCATGTTGAATTCTAATTCCCCCAACGCCCCACAGTCCAAGACCCTTTCCGTCATCCTGCCACTTGCGTTCTGTTGGGGGCATTATTAGGGGTAACTGTTGAGTAATTATGAATGTGAAAAGAGCTGGGCGAATAACTCTTTGAACATCAGTGTGGACTTGTTGGATCAAGTGGCCTGTTCCTACACTGTAGGGATTCTGTAATAGTTTGAATCCCTTGTCAATTGTACTATATGTTCGTCTGAAAATCACTCGCAAAAACACAAGACAAGGTTGACTGCAAGAGCTCTGTTGCACATGTGACATCCGCAGAATATTTGAGTATTGAAGATCTCAACATTTGTCGGTCCACAAATAGTGTGAGACCTGCTGAATTCTTAAAGGGATTTTTTTATTTCTCTTACGGGTTTTACAAACGGTTCCCTCTTCACTCTCTCTTCCATTGATTCTAATTCCACGCAAAGAGTTTAAAGTTTGCTACCACTGCCTACGTCGTTGTATAAAGCATAGTTATGAGACTTGCTTTATTTGTGTGTCTGCCTATCCCCAAACTGATCTCCGCTGGATTATTGATATCCACCGTTGATTACCTTGTTGCCCTGGCTACCTGATAGGTCATCATTTGCTTCTGTGGCAATTTGCTATTTGGTGCAAATGATTTGCACTTCCACATGAAAAACACGGTGGCGCAGTGGTTAGCTCTGGTACCTCACAGCATTAGAGGCATTGGACCAATTCCAGCCTCTGGTGATTGTCTGTGTGGAGTTTGCGCATTGACCCCGTGTATGCATGGGTTTTCTCCGGAGTACTCCAACAATCCAAAGATTGGTAGGTAAGGGTGGATTGCCCATGGCAAATTGCCCATAGTGTTAGGTGCTTTAGTCAGAGGGAAACAGGTCTACTTCGATTACTCTTCGGAAGATTGGTGTGGACTTGTTAGGCCGAAGGGCCTTTTTCCACACTGTCAGGAATCTAATCAATTGAAACCTGTGCATTCATCCTCAGTTTGTTCTTGAAGGAAAGGTCTCGGCACTCAACCTCACCCTGTTCTCCTGGCAACTGCCTGAAGACCCACACCCAACATATTGTGAACTCATCCCCTCGCTGTACTCCTTACAATGTACTGTGAACGCACCCCCGTTCAGTTCCCTTAACAAAAGCCTGTGCCTCCAGCCCCACTCAATTTCCTGAGCAATGAACAATTTAACCATGGCCGGTCTATTCCCCCGCAACAGCGCGTGAACCCATTATCATCCTATTAAACGAGCAATGGCCTGTGAACAAATTCCAATGCTAATCTTCGAGTAACATCCTTTCATCCCTTCTCCGCTCTGTTCCTCCAGAAAGACCTGGCACCTCCCACATTCTGTTCCCTAGCAACAGCCGGTGACGCCATCCCCACTCTGTTCTGAGTGATGTCCACAGCCAGTCCGCCACTCTGTTTTCCTAACAACTGCCTGTGAATCCAACACCACTCTGTTGCCCTTGCAATAGCTTCTACACCCATTGCCACTCTTTGTGTCATAGTAACTGCCTATAAACCCATCCTCACTCTGTTGTCTGAACAGTAGAACTTGATCCCATCCACGGTCTGTTCCCCTAGTCACGGTCTGTGAACCCATTCCCACCCTCTTCTCCTGGCAACTGCCTATAAAAAATCCACATTCGCTTCCCTGAGAAACAGCCTCTGAACCAAGCGTCACGCTGTTCCACTAGCACGCACCTGTGAGCCCATTCCGCATTTGTTCTCGCAGAAACGACCCATTTTCTGATCCTGAATTTCTGTGTTTATGTCAACGACGTAATACTACTTCGAAAGGGAAGACACTATTTCATATTGATTAGTATAAATGTTCATGATGTGTAGGCCGTGGCTGTGACAGAACTGAATGCGAATGAACAGACTACCAGGGAAGATCTATATTTCTGTCTCCCTGGATACTGTCTGATTCAGCACTGCATTATTCCTCCTTCTGCATGTGATCCCCTCGGGTCTGTCATGGTCTTGTTACATTGGTTCATAATACTTAGGTTATCCAAATATCTATTACACTGCAGTTTCTAATTTATGAGAACCCTTCTCTCGGAGCATGCTGTCCTGCCTCCATAGCTCAGTAAATAGATGTTGGAGGAACACAGACGGGAGAACGACCAAATGCTTCCTCTTTTTGTTGTAACTGGCATCAGGTGTTGAACTCTGGAAAGGGACAAAGTAAGCCAGTTAGCCGAAATACTATTTTCTGTGAGGTTTCTTCTCAAGCCACGGTCACTCTTGGCCGGTTTTGACTGTGTATTTCCCTCTGCTAGTTAAAATAAGGTTTTAATCAATGAGGGGGCGTTAACACAGGTTTTCCATTTCAAACTTTATTCGAGATTTGTTGTGCAGTTTGTAAGTTAAACATGACAGGATAATAGCGTTGAGATGAGCACTTGAAACTTCGGAGCAGACAAGGCTGCATGCCAACTTCTAGAAACTTGGACAGTCGTCCTCTTTCTATGCTGGAATAACTCGGTGACTCGATCAAAGTTATCTCCTGATTAAAAAAAGCCAAAATCTGCGGCATTATGAAACAGTCCAACAATCGCGAGGCAGCACTGCTGATCTTGTGGTTAAGATAAGACTCTTGCAACGTCGCAACTGGGATTTGATCCTCGGTCAAGTAATCAGAATTTCTTGTTCCTGACAGTGATAACAGCAAAGGGCAGAACAGCTCTGATTGGAATCATTTTAATGTCTTGGATACATTCGTGACCCAGAACATCAGTGTCAATATCCCTGCCTCTGAAAAAAGGGGAAGATGCCTTGACTGCCTCTGCACAGTCGGATAGTTCCCCTTTCATTCCCCTTTGATTTGCCATCCAAAAGTATGTTTCAAGTTTCGGAAATTTGAAGCTGGTCTCTATTTATTTGTTTTCTTTCCATTCCCGGTAGCCACAGTGATTGGATTGGTCGGTTTGAAAATGTTAAGGTGCCCATGAGCAGCGTGCAAGACTATTTCACCTTCTCCTCCGCTGACAGCGTAGCCTTATTTACCCTGATGTTTTCCGTAATATATATTATTAGGAGACATTGATCGTTATTTTACTAAGCATCACAAATAATGCCAAACATGATAAAGTCCGTTCAAATGTTATGGCTCTCAAGTGCTCAGAAAATGATTTTTCGACAGATATTGAGAAAACCAGCTCGGTAAAAGGATACACTATTTACCGTGCAAGATGCTTCTCATGAAGAAATCAGTTCTTTTTATCTACTTGTGGAATAGTAGTGATCACTTTAGTGCGTTTATTTCCACATAAACTCCTTGATGAAAAACTACTCTATCAACAAATTTATTACGACATAATCGATCGATATATTACCTGCAGTAAATCTTCGCAGACGACAACACTTGTATTTGGCCAATAGATTGAAGGTGGATATGATTCAGACATCCCAGCATTGCAAACATTCTGATACAGACCAATGCTATGGAATTGTTAGTGAGAAAAACTTCTCGTACCTGCAAATAAGGAAGTCAAATCAGGAAAGTGAAAAACATGAAACGAATTCATAAGCCTTTTATGCAATTCATCCCTGTCCACGTTCAGCCAGAGAAGAAGGTCGGAGATCAAAAAGTTTGCTTCTGTTTCTCTCTGCTGAGATCGTCCACCATAAGTTGGGTTTTTCCACAAGTTTTCTTTATAATTAGGGCATGTCCTTGGAATGAATCCCACCCCCCATTCCAGTAACATGTGTCGTGATTCAACTTAAAATAGCTGAGTAACATTATGTCCAGCTTGATGACCAAATTCTCCATGCTCCGTGTCCACTGAAACTGCTCCAGGCATGGTTAGAACTCCTAGACTGATGTCCAAATACTCCCTGCTCCATGTCAATAGAAGCTGCTCCAGGAAAGGTTGCAGCTCCCAGCCTCGGCATTTCACGCTCCCTCTGTACATTCACAGATGGACCACTTGCTCACCGATTACATCACTGGAGCCTCAGAGTGGTTCTGCGCACTCATTTACATCTCCATTTCCGTTTGGGTCTTCGCGACTGTGCCACTCAGTTTCTCTGAGTGGCCTGTAAACTGGGATTATATGAGCGTCTGCAGCAATGGGTATTGGCTTGTTCAGGGGACTGGCGAAATAACTGATATTAAACTACATTTCCATTCATACATGCATATCAAAAATATCCTGCGCTTTTGTCTGAGCCTTTGGTGTTTTTTTAGAAATCTATCAACCTCAGTCTTTAACATACTCAATGATGGAAACTCCACAGCATGTGGGGACATCGAAGTTTAAGATTCACACCCTTTTGTGTCCCCACATCTCAGTACAGTTTTGTAAAGTGTTCCTCAATTGTTCCTGACGCTGTTTCTGACATATCATCTGCAACTGTAATAATTAATGTTTTTAAAGCGTGTAGGTTTGCGTGACACCATGATCGTGTTCAGTAATCAATGGTCAGTATTTTGGCTTGCGTCCGCATCAACACTTTTATAATCCAAGTCACAGCAAGTAATGTTTTTTTCCCCATTTTACTCCATGTGACACGTGTTAACCAAACGCAGAAGACATTAATTATTTTCAAATGGAAATATTATCTAAGGTGATGATTTTGTTCCTTCAAAGGTTACAGTTTCTGTGCGTCATACATCAGGATTCGAAAATCCCACCATTGTTGGATTTTTGTTCTTGCTCCACAATCTTTAACTTTCCTTGACATAATGTTTCACAATTCCCTGAGGCACTGCACAAGCGAACATTCACTTTGACATTGACACCGTTCAGTCTGTGCCGCTGCAGACACTGTTGCTCGGTGAACGTTCCTCAATGTCACCATCTATCATTCAAACCAGCCAATGCATGTCGATGCCACGTTTGTGAGATCATAGCTCATGTAGCGATTTTCACTGACTGGACCAGAGCTTCTTGGGCATTAGGTTCAGGAAAATCCAAAGATGTGCAGGTTTGGTGCTGATTTGGAGATGCAGGTGTTGGAGTGGAGTGTACAAAGTTAAAAATCACACAACACCAGGTGGTTGTCGGAGCGGCGCTCCGAAATCTAGTGCTTCCAATTAAGGCAGTTGGACTATAACCTGGTGTTGTGTGATTTTTAACAGGTTAGCTGAAATGGCCATGTTAAAGTATCAATCCTTTTCGGTATTTTTAAACCTTTGGTGCATTAATTATAGGTAATTTTCGGATAATAGTGAAGGGGATTGCGTAGGGAGGTTTACTCTTCGGAGGATCGGTGTGGACCTGCTGGGCCACGCATTCTATGTCCACACTGTAGGGATTATATGATTTTATTAAAAGGACATAGGGCAGTATTGACCAAAGTCAATTTTACTGGAAAGTTTCCTGTGGCTTTCTGCGTTTTTTTTACATCATTTGTTCGTTCGCCTCTGGCTAGAGTATTGTGAGCAGTTCTACAATTCACATCACAGCAGGAATGTGATTGCAATGGGAACCGTGCAGAAGAGATTTATCAGGATAATGTATTTTTGAAGAGCTTCAGTTATGAAGAGCGTTTAGGCAGGCTGGGATTGTTTTTCTTCGCGCAGAGGGGATTGAAAGGATACAAGATTGAGTTGTACAAAATAATGAGGTAGATTGAAAGAAACGTTTCTTGTTGATGAATATATCAATCACCTGGGAGCATAGATTTGAGTTAAGAGGCAGTAAGGTTTGAGTAACGTTTTCAGCTCTGGTGTGTTTGGTATCTGGAACTAACATCAAGTGTCAGAAGCCCCCCCTAAATTTAAGGACTGTTCAGATGTGAATTTGTGATGCCAAATTATACAGGACTCTCGGGTAAGTGACTTAAACGAGAAGTTAGGATAATTTCGCGGTTGTTATTGTTCAGTACCAACACAGAGGCTGAGGGAAATCTTTCTGCACAGAAGTCCTGGGTCGTACTTCTGCCCGTTCCCGCGCGAGTCAGAGGTTTATTTCCCCATCGGGGAAGCCGTTTGCCTTTTGGGGCAACTCTGTGGTTAGCACTGTTGTATTTCAGTGCCAGGAACCGGGTTTCGAATTCAGCCTTGAGAGACTAACTGTGTGGAGGTTGCACGTTCTCGCGCACGGGTTCCTTCCAGCTACTCCAGCTTCGTCACCCAGTCTAAGTGCATGCATGTTAGATTAATGCTAAATAAACCCCAAAATAAATTTAAGTGCTGTAAATCAGAGACAAAATTAAGAATTACAGTACAAGAAGATTCGGAGTTAATGTTTGGGGTTGAGTGAGCCTTCTTCTGGACAGCTCTCTACTGAAGCTTTGACACTGCTTTCTCCCCACTGACGCTGTCAGACTGCAGAGCTGTCCTGCTAATTTCTATTTTCGTCGGTGAATATTCAATGCGGTTTTGGAAAGAAAGGGTAGGGGATTGTGTTGCTCTTCGGTGGTGCGGTACAGATTCAATGGGCCAAACGGTCATTGTCTGCACTGTAGGGATTCTATTATCTTTGACTCTATGAGCTTTTGTCTTTTGTTTGCATTTTTTTGAAATCCCTCCAAAATGTGAATTGCAAAAGTGCACGCATTATTCTACCTGCAGCTGAATGAATAAACGAGATATGTTTAAGATTTGGAAATTGGACATTTCGTTCCTAAGTTCGGGTTATTAATGCCTTCCTTACATTATTGATGTGACATGTCACAGGAAGGACAATGCTGTCTGAATAAGAATGGGGATGGACTGCACCTCCTGGGGACAGAGTGTCAGTGCCGGTGATATTCGCAAGCTGCACCTTGTGCCCATGTTGGAATGAAAAGCATTTCGTAGATTTGTTTCGGATTGAAATGTTTACTGGAAGCAGGAACCTGAGGAAGATATTCATTCTCCTCCACTTTCCAATATCCAATATCCAATCTCAATGAATAACACCTTTTGACCGCACAATGCAGGAAACTTTCTCTCCGGACACCCTGGTCGAATATTCCTTGAATCCCAGCACTTCCCGACACAGCACCAATCCGTGAAATCACATAAGACATAACACCTGCCAGTTTACAATATTTTTCGTAACTGTCCAAGGTTCCAGACCGATCTTCCAGTGATTTATCTGCACTTCCCTCCACCTACGCTTTACTTCCGGCTGACAATGTGATCTCTCTACACTGGGGAGAGGAAAACACATGGAAAATAAATTTATGAACACCTATGTTCTGTCTGGAAAAAAATGACCCGAAGCTTCCAGTTTCCAGACACTTGAGCAACCCACTATGTTCGCATGCCATCATCTCATTCTCCAGGCTGCGGCAGTTCTCCCGTAATGTGCAGCTGGAAGAGCAGCACCCCATTTTCTAGTAAGCGACCATTCAGTCTTCAATACCCAAAATCGAGTTTTATCATTTGAGAAACTGACGCCTTCTTTCACCTTTCTGATCCACCTGCACATCCCATCAGTTGCGAAGATGGACAGCTGGACTCGAAACGATATCGCTCCTTTCTCTGCACAGATGTTCAAGACCATCTGATTTTGTTCAGACACTTCTGCTTTTCTTCAGAGAACTTTGTTCCGTTCTGCAGGATTCGTCTGCTTTCAGTAGAAGGTGTTCAGAGGAAACTATGTATGTTGGGGAGAAAGTGAGGTCTGCAGATGCTGGAGATCTGAGCTGAAAATATATTGCTGTAAAAGCGCAGCAGGTCAGGCAGCATCCAGGGACAGGAGAATCGACGTTTCAGGCATAATCCCTGTGTATGTTGCCTGGGCTACACCATTGCGAATGAGAAGATAGAAGAGCTAGGTTGGCGCTGTTTATCTGAGTGCAGAGAAGACTGAGGAACCGAGTAACCGGCACATATTTTGAAGCGGGTAGATACCTGTGACAGGAATAAGCGTGTTATCGGAAGGGTTAATGAGAAGGGATACAGATTAAAAGCAAGAGAGAAGAGGTTTAGAAAAGATTTAGCAAGAATGCTTTCACCAGAGTTTGCTGTTTACATGGAATTCACTAACTGAAGGTGGAAATACTCAGTCAACAGAATATTTAAGCGGGATGTAGTCGAGCTCTTGAAGAGTCAGCGCACACGTGGATAAGACCAGGTATTGGAACGTTGGGCGAGAGCAAACAGATATTGGGTGGGAGTCCGGAACACAATGTGTCAAGGGCGACTTTGTGTGCTGTAACACAGTAGCTGGTGTTGGTCTGTGGCGCAAAGGAAAGCGGTTTGGATTTTTGCGTCATTGTTAAGGTTGATGTTCAAAGCCAGGAGGTTCCAGTCCCACCAGAGGCGGGTTTTAGCTCATGGTTTGAAACGTGATGAGACGAGCATCGCTTGCTCACCTGCAAGATTCGTGCAGAAAACCAACTGTCTTGAATCACAACTTTGCCCTCCGACAGACGCATATTTTCGATATCTATTAAAGGTAGAGCTCGATAAATGTCAGCTACCCAGTTGGGAACAGGATGATGTGTACTGGTGGGAAAAAAACATTGAGTTGTTTGGTCAGCCATGACGATATCGAATGGCAGGGCCAGTTGGGTGAATGACCTCCCCTTCCCCTCTGTGTCTGGGCTGTTTCTGTCAGAGGGTTTTAAACAAGAACATAATGAGGACAAAGTGAATCTACACCACGGAATATTAAGGTTCTCACCGTTGTCTCGCCGGTCTAACAACTGGAAGAGACAGTTGGTGTTGCAGCTTTAAATCAGACAGTGAAGGATTCTCACAGGCGTTCTATGAAACTGCACGCTCATTCACACATGTTCCCAATTGGACACTTGGAACAAATGATCGCGTGGATATTGGGGATCAAGGAGAAATTTCCGATTTGCTAGGCTGTAGTTCCAGCCACTGTAACGAACATGATTTTCTGCCATTCTGAATCTTACTCTGGATTCTTGCTCCTTTGCAATTTAAGCTCAAAATCAATTTATCTTGCATAGCATTCGTATGTCTTCAATATTCATAAAAAAAACATTGCACTGATCACTTGTATGTAATAATGGTGAAGATTGTTGATGGTGGGTATCGTGTGGGTCATGTTGTCTGGATGAGATTTCGAAAGGAAGTTGGTGAAGTGTCAGTGAATCGAATTCTGTGGCGAATTGAAGTCGATGGAATGAAAAGGTCCTTGACAGCGGAGGTGTAATATTGTCTGTAATCAACAAAAAAATGCACACTAAGCTCATTTTCAAAAATGCATTTTTTCAAAATATTTTTCTATGTCCTTTTCCTGAACCTGATTCTCCATAATCGATGGCCCATTGTTAGGATAACCTCTGCGTTACATTTTATTTCAGAGTCACAGCAAAAATTGTGTTAATGTATTGAAGGGCCGAGTGGTAAAATCAGAACCCCAGACAGGCTGATTACCCGTGGCTCGAATGGCTCAATTGGTTAGTGTGTGCACCTATATGACAGTATAGAAATGCCTGACGTGCTGCGGTTTTGATTTCGATCTTTATCTGGTGCAGTTTTTCCTGATAAACACCAGAGATTATGGAACATCAGGCTAAGCAACAGTTAGAACATAGAACATTGCAGCACAACACAGGCCCTTTGGCACCTGATGTTGTGCCGACTTGTGATTCAAATCTGAAGTCCGTCTTAACTACGTTATTCCAGTACAATCCATGGGTTTACGCAAAGATGATTTAAATGCCCTAGACGTTGCTGCGTTTACGACTGTTGAAGGCAAGGCGTTCCACACCTTTGCCACTCTCTGAGTAAATAACCTACCACTGACGTCTGACCTATATCAATCACCAATGAATTTAAAGCTATGTCCGCTTCTGCTAGATAGCATTCATCCAAAGAAAAAAGGCCTTCAATCTCCACCTTACCGAAACTTCTGATCATCTTTTAGGTCGCTATTAAGTCACCTCGCAAAGTTCTTCTCCGAGCAAGAACAGTCTCAAATCCCTCAGCATTTCCTCGTCAGTCCTATGTACTATACCAGGCAACATCCTAGTAAAGCTCCTCTTCATCCTTTCCAATCCATCCACATCGTTCCGATAACACGGAGACCAGAACTGTATGCAATACTCCAAGTGCGGCCAAACTAGAAGACTTCTAGAACTGCAACTTGAACTCTTGCCTCCGAAACTCAATCCCTCTACCAATAAAACCTCACACACCGTGCTCCTTTGAAACAAAACCATCAACCTGAGTGGAAACATTCAGTAGCACTTCCTACAAATGAACCTCAATTCCATCTACTCGAATAGGTTTTATCTCAATATTCTTATTGACAACATTGTCTTTGTCATGTGTAACACTGAAGGAACATTTTCCTTCAACGCCTCCCCTATCCTCGGACTCGACGTATAAATTCCTACTGCTGTCCATAACTGGCCCTCATCTGAGCCTCGTCACTCTTTTATTCATGACATACCAATCGAAAGCTTTAGGTTTTTCATTGATTCTACTCGGCAAGACTTCTCACGTCCCCTCCTGGCTCTCCTTAACTATCTCTTTAGGCCCACTCTGGCCAACGTTTAACTCTCAAGCACTCTTACTGTGCCTTCAAGTCTCATCCTTACAGAAGACTCGTTCTTCCTCTCGATGAGAGATTCAACTTATTTGGTAAATCAAAGCTCGCTTTCTCGACCACTACCTCACTGCCTGTTGCATACATAGTTATCAAGGACAGGCAGTAGCTATTCCTTGAACAAGCTCTAAAGCTGAATTGTGACCAACCCCTGCAGTTTCATTCCCCAAACTCTGCATTCTATATCTTGCCTGATCGCATTGTAATTGCCTTTCCTCCAGCTATAACTCTTGCGATGCGGTATATTCCTATCCTTATCCATCACTAAACTAAATATAAACGAATTGTGTTCACGATCATCAAAGAGCTCATTTACATCCAAATCGAACACCAGGCCGGATTCATTACAAAGTACCAAAACCAATTTGACATAGCTTCTTTTGGCCTATGTACAAACTGTGTCACGTAACCCCCTGCACACATGGCAAAAACTGACCCGTCTAATTTACTCGAACTATAGCGTTTCCAGCCAATATTAGGAAAGTTAAAGTTCTGCATAACAACTGCCCTGTTATTTTCGCTCCTCTCCAGAATCGTCTTTGAAATCCTTTCCTCGACATCTTCGGATCTTTTTGGTGTCCTTTCGAAAACTCACCATCAAGTGACCTCTCCTTTCCTGGTTCTGATCTCAGACAATATCGGCTCAGCAGACGAGTCCTCAGCAAACGCTTTTCTGACACCGTAATACTGTGCTTGACTAACAATGCCACATCTCTTCTACTATTACCATATTCCCTGTTCTTACTGAAATCTCTAAATCCTGGAACCTACAATAACCATTCCTGTGCCTGCTCTATCCAAATCTCCAAAATGGCCACAACATCGAAATGCCAGGTACCAACCCATGCAACAAGATACATAGAACATAGAACATAGAACTTCATAGAAGTTCATCCACCATATTCTGGATGCTCCTGGCATTGGTGTAGACACACTTCAAACCATCTTGCTGCTTGCTGGTGCACTCTTGCGACCTTGAAACCTTATTTATGACCGCACTAATCCCAACCTCCTGGAAACTGACTCTACAATACATGTTCCCTCTGAATTCATTTAAAACCTCCCGAAGGGCATTAGCAAATTCACCCTTCCCCTCCCAGAATATTGGGTCTGCTAGGGTTCAGGTGAAGACCATCCTTTGTGTTGAGGTCCCATCTACCCTAGAATGACCACCAATTATGCAAGTGCCAGAATCCCTCCCTCCTGCAAAATCACTGTAGCAACCTGTTCAACTCCTCTCTCCCTATTCCTCGCTTCACTAGCACATAGCATGGGCAAGAAATCAGAGATAACAACTTTGTGTGTTCTGGCTCTAAGTTTCCACCTTAGCTCCCGGAATTTTTGCCTCCGTTTTTTACTACCTATATCAGAGGTACGTATGTGGACCAAAACTTGGGGCAGCTCCCCTATCCCGAAAACGATCCAAGACATCAGGAATGCTGGCACCCTGGGAGGCAACACACCAGCACGATTCTGTCTCATTCCCACAGAATCTCACATCTGTCCCCCCAGCTATAGAGTCCCCAATGACGAACGCTCTGCTACTCCTCTCTCCCCTTCGAGTCTGAGCAACAGCGACAACCTCTGTTCCAGACACCTGTACCCCGTAGCGTACCCCTGCTAAATCATCTCCCCCAACAGTATCCAAAAAAGTTGCATTGTTATTGAAGGAGACAATCACATTGGATCCCTGTACTGCCTCTCGGCCCCCCTTTCCTCCGACGTCTGTAACCCATCTACCTTTCCCCTGTACCTAACGTGTTACTGTCTCCCTGTAACTACTCTCAATTTCGCCTTTAGACTCCCGAATGATCCGAACTCCAGCTCCAGTTCCCTCTTTCCGATGAGTTAGAGTTGTCTACACTTGCTGCAGATGCAGACAGCAGAGATATTAGTAGTGACACTTACCTCCCTCATTTTACACGAGCAACATTCAAATCACCACAATGCATCCCCATTGATCTGATTTCCCAGACACACTACACACATATAAAACAGATGCAAAACAATGTTGAATAAAGCAACATTTATTCGAGAAGTCCAGATTATGATTTTGATGAGTGTTCTGCCCTTGGGAAACACCTCAATTATGTAAGAACAGCTACAATATTGCCCAGGTGAATATCCATCTGTGGATTGAGAAACAGAGGTGATGCTTGAGCTCGATACATTTTGTCGTATCAGTGATGCTGAGCTGGGTTAAATTGTAGGAAAGGCTCTTTATCTCCTTTCATAGTGTTGCATTTGCTGCAAACTAGAACAGGTTATTAAACCAACGCAAAAGGAATTGGATTTATTTTTTGGACTGTTTAAAAGTTCTTGGAAAAACTATTATCGAAATGATAAAGTTTCTTTAAAGTACTGCTGTGAAGAGCAGAGGCTTTAAGCAGGAGTAATTTTCGTGTCTTTTCAAATGATTTCTTGGGCGGAGATCAGTGATGACTGCAGAGAAGTGTTCAAACAACAAGTGATAATAATAATAGTGTGTCACTTCGACAGATCAATTCCTACTCAGTGTGGTATAATTTCCCTTTAATGAGATGTTAGTGTCACCATAGTCTTTTGGAAAGGTGAGTGGGGAAATTGGGATGCTTCTGGAAACCTAAGACGGTGCGAGAATTAATCCCACTTTGTTGGTGTGACTTTGTATCATAATCAAGAAAGTCAGCAGACTGATCTAACAGGTTTCCCTTCAACACAGAGCTAAATCAAACATCTCTGATTTTTTTACAATTTATAATAATTCACGTGGAACAAGCTACTACACCTTTCAAAACCACCAACTCTTTTTAAATACATCGTCATTTTCAGTTGTAAGTGTTATGCAATTTCTTTCCAATTAATGCTGTGCAATTCAAGAGAACACCCCTTACGCCTACCCATCCCGGCAGCCCAGACTACCTGTCCGTATTAAATACACTCCTTGTGTGTCTGCAGACGGTTTTTCAAATCAGCGACTGGAACGATTTTTTCTCTGAAAACAATTCCCGAATTCAATAACTGGCAGAATGAAAACAAACTCCGTGCTCCAAACTTTCCTTTATCATTGACTGCTGGTCCTGAAGCTCTAAACATTAGTTATCGACGCATTTAATTGAGGGAATTTCGCTCCTATTCACTCTCACCAAATACGCACCATCTGGTAAATCTCCATGAGGACACAACTCAGTCTTTCCTGTTTTCAATCCACGTGATCTATTCGTTTTTTCCACAATTCCATTAAACACACATTGTATTATATAAAGGCTTTACCTCTCAGTAAACCCGTTTGGATTGCTTTACAATGTTTTACTATTCAAGTAAACACTGCCCTGTCCTTCCTAACGTCTTTATACTCCAGTAAATGCCCTCCCTATCTTTTATCTTGTCTCCATATCTCAGCAAATTCCCTCTTGAGAAAGGATGCTGGGTCCAATTCAACGCATGAAAACTCGCTGTCATGCTGTACAATTTCATTTCTAGTTTATGTAAGGTGGGGACTCTTTTAGCCACTACTGAATCGTTTGGTGCGAATCCCTGACGGGGAAGTGACTGTTTTTCATCACTTTCCGTCTCACTCTTAACGTGTGCTAAAGTAATACAATAGGGGATCATGGAATGCCGACAGTGCGGAAACAAGTAATTTTCTGCAACAAATCCACAAAGATCATCCGAAGGTCAATGATCCAAGAGGCACTGTTCTATCCAATTATTCTGCATTTGTCCCTGAATACTGCCTTTATCAACAGTCTATCTAAGCTGGAATCAAACCGGGGTCTTTGGCATTGATTGGCAGCAGTACTCACTCCTAATCCACCGTACCACACTGCAGCAATATTGCAAGAGACATACAGAGGCGTGTGAAGTGCCAATATTGAGACCAAGTCTTAACTAGAGCAGCTTTTATTAACATAGGCTACTGGTTGTTCTCGCCTCCGTTTCAGTAAGATGACAGCAAACGACGATGAGCAGAATAGATGTTTTTGGCAAGTACCAATTTCCGGGATTTCGGTGTTGTTTCGCTCATTATGCTTTTTTGACTCATTTAGGAGTTTGAAGTTGTCTGCTATTGACAAAAGGCCATTTATTTCTATCCAGAATATACATGGTCCGAATGCTACCTTCTGGAACTAGCACTGTGCACTCTCCTCGAGTACGGAAAACAATGCCCTCTCAGACGATGCTACAACTCAGCTGCCATGGGACTTCCCATTCCATCGGATTCAATTCTTCACAGAATTACACACAGCAAATCTTGTCACTGAGAATTTCTTTATATGTGTTCAGATCATGTGAGCAGAGTGTTACAGTGGCACAAAATCCCAGAGGTCAGTCCATACTCTGCTGTTCATCATTTCGCTGACACCGGGTGAACTATCTGCTGCTCTATAAAATTTACTCATGTGTTTTAAGAAGCAAGACAAACTGCCTCAGCTGTTTGCAGTTATCAGTGAATTACTCAATCTCTCAAATGTTGTGATTGAAAACGGGCCAAGTTGTCCCTTTCCCCCCGAAAAGGCGTCAAGATTATGGCCTGATACACTTTGAACTGTTCCCTGCCATACTGGGATGATGTGAGTGGGAAAATGTATTCTCTAAGCCAGTAACAAAGTGAGGAAGTTTATACAGATCAGCTATTGTATGTCTTTGTAACAGGAATCCCTGCAGTAACACTCTATGCTGACTCAGACAGCAGCACAGCAGCACAGCAGCAACCACCCTGTGGGAACGAGAAGGACACAGACACAGTTCTCCATAACTGGAAGAGATTCTCTCTTTCGGAGAGGCTCTGCATCTGTCTCTCTCTGTCTCAGAGGGAGTAATTTGGATGATTTACTGAACGGAATTTTAGTTCTAGTGTTTGCCACTATCTCCCTTTTTCTCACCCTTCCACATTTTCCCACCCTCTCACTCCCACCAGTACCCCAACCCCTGCACAAGCCTCTGATTCACAGGGAGCGGAAGAGCACATTGACGCTTCTCGCCCCCACCTGTTCCTGCCAGTGGGCTTTCCATTGTAAAGGCTTTCCATTTTCCAGCCATCCCTTTACCTGTAAAATTCCCTTGCAAATCAACTTTTGAAAGTTCTTGCCTAATGCCTTCAAAATTGGCCTGTCTCTAATTTAGAACTTTAACTTTTTGATCCGGCCTATCCTTTAACATTACTATTTTAAAACTAATAGAATTATGGTCACTGGCCCCAAGTGTTCATCCATTGGACTGTCCTGATAGATTGAAGAATAAAGCTGGGTGTCTACAGATTAAGGTGTAAAATATCAGCACAATGTTGTTCACACCGAGGTGTCACCAACTCGACAAAGCAGCTGCACAGTGGTCAGTGGCTGTCTGTTTATACCTCAGGATAATCAGGTTGTGTTTCACTTCTCAAACTGGGGGAGCTGAACATTTCTCCAAACAATAAGCACACCGCATCCGTGAAACATTGCTCACAAATACAACTGACAGCAAACTTTCACATGATCGAAAGTAGCCAGAAAGGACATTTTCATCAATAAACATCCACAGAGAACAAAGTTTGTTACGATCTAAAAGCAACGAGGATGAGCTTTCGTTAAGAACCGTGTACCTGACAAAATTTAAATATGAAATCTCCTGATCTGAATTCAGACGTTTTATCATTACGCCATAAGCTTACAAACAGGAACTCCCTTCCGGATTTCATGAAGAGAAGTGATTCTCCTGCAAAAGCTTTACAATATGACTCACAACGGAGATTACAATTCACGCCTTTCTGTCTCTCTTCCTCTTGTTTCCTCTGTGTCAATAAACACCTTCTCCTTTGGCGAGTTTTGAGAAGATTTGAAGCTTATTATGAGGTTCTGGATGTAGGTTTGCTCGCTGCGTTGGAAGGTGCATTTTCAGACGTTTCGTCAACATACCAGGTATCATCTTCAGCCAGCCTCCAGATGAAGCATTGCTGATGATTCTTGCCTTCTCTTTATAAGCTTGGGTTAATTTGCGTTATTGATCTCATTTCCTGTGGTGATGTCATTTTCCATGATGATGTCATTTCCTGTTCGTTTTCTTAGGGAGTGGTAAATCGGGTCAAAGTCAATGTGTTTGTCGATAGATAAAGGTTCTCAAGTTGAAGGGTCGGGTCTATCACCACTTGTCGGTAAGTGTTGACATCTGCAAGTATTGCGTTCACTTCTCAATGTAGTCTCTGGTTTAAAATGACTGTCAAACGTCTTTTTTCTGCAGTTAGGATAACCATGCTTTTATCTTTCTTTTGGTCTTTCACGTGCTTTCCCTTCTGGTGTACTGACTCTGTTTCCTTCCGTTTTTTTTCTGCTTACCGTTAGTGCGACTAACTGTCTGATCGTTTCCTCAGTTTCTTCAATGAGATGGTTTTCTTTCAGTGTTGTTTCTAATGATATGAAGAAATCTTTCTTGCTCGCATCCTGGAAGCTGTAATTTAATCCTCTTACTGAGATGGCTTTTTCAGTTACTGTTAATGGTTGGACCGATACGTTTTTTTTAATCAATGATTCTGTGTTTTCAGTGTTGTACTCTGTATAAGTTTGCCTAGGATATTTTGGAAGTTCTTTTTTTTATTTTCGCTGTGTTTGTCGCTGCCAAATACATATGGTCTGTTGCATGAGTGAGCAAAGATTGTTGGTGCAAAATATCCCAGTTGTATTTACGGAGTCTGTTGTGGGCATCATTAAAAAATTCGCTAAGCATTCTGCGACCGTTTTGCTCTGCTATCTTTTAGCTAGTTGGCTGTTAAGGGGAAGTTTGTAATGAAGACATTTAGGCAGTACCTGCTTTCTTAGGCAGTCGTGCAGGAAGTACAGCTGTTCGTGGGTGGCACGCTGTCGGATAGAATTCATTTCCCACTTTCGAGCCATTTTTAGTGTATTGTGTCCATAGGTGTTAGCGAGCTTTGAGAAGATTTGCAGCTCAGACTGAGTTTCTGAATGAATGTTTGCTCACTGAGCTGGAAGGTTCATTTTCAGAAGTTTTATCACCATACAAGGTAAACTACTCAGTAAACTTCCGGACGAACCATAGCTTTGATTTCTGCTTTCTATTTATTTGTTTAAGTTTCTTTGGGCCTGAGGTGATGTCATTTCCTGTTCGTTTACTCGGGGGTGGTAAGTAAGGTCCAAGTTAATGTTGATAGATTTCCAGTTGGAATACCATGCTTCTAGGAATTCTTTAGCGTGTCTTTGTTGAGCTTGCCCTAAGGTGGATGCTTTTATTTCCCGAGTGGAAATGGTGTCCTTCCTTATCTGTATGTATGGATATTAGTGAGAACGAGTCATGTCAGTTTGTGGCCAGTTGATGTTCATATATTCTGGTGGCTAGTCGTCTGCCTGTTTGTTCAATGTAGTATTTGTTACAGTCCTTGCACTGCATTTTGTAAATGACATTAGTTTTGCTTGTTATCTGTACACGGACTTTCAAGCTCATTACCTACTGTCTTCGTGTGTTGGTGGGTTTGTGTACGACCATGATGCCAAGGGTAGTCTGACAATAATATCCGAGATGTTTTTGATGTAGGGGAGAGTGACTAGGGTTTCTGGACGTGTTTTGTCTGCTTGTTTGAGTTTGACGCCGAGAAATCTGTGAGCTATGGTCAATGTGTAGCCAGTCTCCATGAATACATTCTCTTTGTTTTTCCTTTGTTCTGCATTGCTTCTCTGTGCTGAAGTGTGTGTTTGGTCGTTGGAATAATGTTCTAACGCAGCTTCGTTTGTGGATGTTGGGATGAATGGTTCTGTAGTTCAATATTTGGTCAATATGTGTTGTTTTACTGCAGGCGCCGGTGTGTTATCACCATTTGCTGTTCACTCTACTGTGACATCTAGTAATGACAGTTCGTGGTTGCTTCCCTCCTCTTTCGTGAGTTTTATGTCAGTAAGGGTATTATTACTGATCTTGAAGGTTTCCTCTAACTTGATTTGTTTCGTAATATCAAGGGTTTCATCCACGTATCAGACCCAAAGTTTGTGTTGCATGGTTGGCAGAGCTTTATGTTCGAGTCTCAGCATTACTGCTTTTGCTAACAACCCTGATATCGGTGATTACATTGCTGTTCCATTGATTTATCTGTAGGTTTTGTTGTTGAAGGTGAAGTGAATGGTAAGGCATAGGTCCACAATCTTGGCGATACTGTCCTTGCTGATAAAATTGTTGTTGTTTGGTGTATGTGTCTTTCGGTCTTCTCATAGTGTCGTCAGTATTTCCTTGGCCAGGTTTATTTTGATTGGTGTGAACAGGGCTGTTACATCCTCTTCTCGCTTCACGTTTTATTGGTCTTCAGAAATTCTTGGGTGGAGTGGATGGAGTGGCGTGAGGCTTCTACTAAGTATTTTAGACTCTGATGTGGCTCCTTGGCCAATCTTTTCCAGGTAGCGAGACAATGGGTCTAAGGGGGGCTGCTGGTTTGTGAATTTTAGGTAATCCGTCGAAGCGTGGTGTGTTGGATCCGTTTGTTTTCTTTTTTTTTGGAAATCGATCTTATTTATTTCGACAGCTTTCTTGAAGTTTTTTGTTAAGGGCTTTGATTCGGTTCACTAGGTGTGGGATCGGATCCATAGCCACTTGTTAGTCAATTTGATATCTGCAAGTAGTGCTTTTGCTTCTGCAATGTAGTCTCTTTGGTTTAAAATGGCTGTCAAGCGTCCTTAGTCTGCAGGTTGGATAACAATGCTTTTTTCTTAGTTTTTTCGTCTTTCTAGTGCTTTTCTTTCACGTGTAGCCAGTGTGTTTCCTTCCTTACTTTGGTTTACGCTGGTGCGTCTAACTGTCTGGTAGCTCGCTGGATGCTTTTTGTCTGTGAGTTAATTGTATTTCAGTGTTGTGTCTCATGCTGTGAAAAAACTTTCTTGTCCGCATTCGGGAAGATGAAATTTAAACCTCTTCCTCAGACGGCTTTTTCAGTGTCCATTAAGGGTCGGACAGGTAAGGTTTTTTTTTAATCCTTCTGTGTTGTCTGTGTTGTTACTTTATGTAAGTTTGCTAGGTTTTTTCGCAGGTCTAGTGTTTTATTCACTTTCTCCGTTTGTCGCTGTCTAATATCTATAGCTTGTAGTACTGTATCTGCCCATTCATGGTCTGTTGCATGAGTGAGTAGTGGTTTGTGCAAACCTTCATATTTGTATTTATGGAGTCTGTTGTGGGCTAAGCATTCTCCGGCTGTTTTTTTTTCTGTTACTCCTTTAGCTAGTGGGGTGTTAAGGGGAGGTTTGCATTTAAGGAATTTAGGAAGCACGTGTTTTCTTCGATATTCGTGCAGGAAGTACAGATGTTCGCTGGTGGCGCTCGTTTCCCGCTTTCGGGCCAGTTTCACATATCGCAACCATTGTTGTTAGCGTGATTTGAGAAGATTTGTACCTCAGTTTGAGGTTCTGGACGTAGGTTTATTCTCTGAGCTGGACAGTTCATTTTCAGATATTTCGTCAGCATACTACATAGCATTTTTAGTGAGCCACTGGACGAAGCTTTGTTGATGATTCCTGCTTTCTATTTTTCCATTTGAGTTTCTTTCGGTTGGTCATGTCATTTACCGTTGTAATATCATTTCCGGCGGTGATGTCATTTCCTGTTCTTTTTCTCAGGAGTTTGTAAATCGGGACCAAGTCAATGTGTTTGTTAATACAGTTCTGGTTGGAATGCCATGCTTCTCGGAATTCTTTTGAGTGTCTCTGTTTGGCTTGTCCGAAGTTGGATGTGCTGTCCTTCGAGATTTGTATTTATGGATATCAGTAAGAGAGGGTCATGTCGTTTTGTGGCTCGTTGATGTTCATGCATCCTGGTGACAAGTTTTCTGTCCGTTTGTACAACGTAGTGTTTGCTACAGTCCTTGCAAGGTATTTTGTAAATAACATTAGTTTTGCTTGTTGTCTGCACATGGTCTTTCAAGTTCATTAGCTGCAGTTTTAGTTTTTTTGGCATGTTACGTACCATGATGTCAAGGGGTCTGAGTAGTCTAGCAGTCATTTCTGAGATTTATTTGATGTCCGGGGGAGAGGATAGGGTTTGGGGACGTGTTTTGTCTGCTTGTTTGTGTTTGTTGCTGAGAGATATGCGAATTGCGTTCATTGAGTTAGCATCCTTTTGGAACACATGGTATAGGTGATTTTCGTCTACTCTGCGTAGTTCCTCTGTGCTGCAGTGTGTGGTTGCTGGTTGGAATAACGTTCTAATGCAGCTCCGTTTGTAAATATTGGGATGATTGATTCCCAACCCAAAGTTTTGGGTTGGCTGTTTGGCAGAGCTATTTGTTCCTTACAATGAAACATCCCGTACGGATCAAATATTAAACTACAGAAGCAGTTATCCCAACATTCAAAAACGATGCTGCATCATTCAAGCCATTTCCCAGAACAACAAGTGTACCGTTTTAGATACTTTTGAGGATGACGACTAACCAGGGGTAAGCCATGTGGTACTGGTCTCTGGCACAGATTCTGTCCCTATTGCTCAGAATGGAAGGGAGTGAGGAGCACAGCATTAGTCATGAAGGGCTTCATTGTTCGGGGGGCACATAGCATGTTCTGTGGGAACGAGAGAGACACACGGTTGGTATGTTGCCTCGCAGATCCTCAGTTTGTGATGCTACAGATCGTGTTTTGAGGATCCTTATTTAGGAAGGGGACAAGCCCCAAGGCATGATTACATAGCCACCAACACAAATAGGTAGGAAATGTGATGGGGATTTAATACCGACATTCAGGGAGGTAGGGTGGAAGCTCAGTGCCAGAAGAAAAGAATTATTATGGTTTGTTACCCGTGCCCCGTGCCAACGAGGGGAGGAATGGAGAGAGAGGAGTGAACAACTGTCTGCAGGGATGGCGAAGGAGGAAGGAATTCAGATACCAGCACAGTTGGGCTCATTCTGGCATCGGCAGGACCAAAACAAACATTATGGCCAATACCTTAACCGGAAAGGTAAAAATGTCCTCGTTGAAAATGTGCAAATGGTCTTCCTCTGGTTTAAACGAGGTAAACAAGGGATTGTGAACCTAAATTTAACACCAGTGCCGAGGAGGGTGAGAATAGTGCGGTCATAAATATGGTTTTAAGTTCGCAAGAGTGCAATGAAAGCTGAAAGGTGATTTGAAGTATGTCATTTTCAATGCTATGAGCATTTAAAATAAGGTGAGTGAACTTGCATCATGGTTGGTATCATAGATTTCGATGTTGTTGCCATTTCCGTGACATGGATAGACTTTGGCCACCAATGCTTGTTACAGCTTTCGGGATATAGATGTTTCAGAAAGAACAGGGAAGGTGGTAAAAAAGTGAGAGGTGTGGCATTGTTA
This sequence comes from Chiloscyllium plagiosum, assembly GCF_037043375.1. Classification (NCBI taxonomy): domain Eukaryota; kingdom Metazoa; phylum Chordata; class Chondrichthyes; order Orectolobiformes; family Hemiscylliidae; genus Chiloscyllium; species Chiloscyllium plagiosum. The sequence goes on from NW_028270183.1 coordinate 52,694,053, forward strand.
TTATAGTGGCAGAAATTACATTTGATAACACATCTACTGTGGTAATATAGGCTGAGAATGGAAACAGGAAAGGAGAGGATGCACTGTTGGTAGTTTTCTCTCAGCCTCCGAATAATTCCAGAGATGTAAAAAGAAGGATAGCAAAAAACATTATGGGTAGGCGCGATAGTAACACGATAGTTTTTTATGGGGGACTTTTACTTTCCAAATATCGGCTGGAAATACGATAGTTCAAGTACTTTAAATTGTACGGTTTTTTTGTCCAATGCGTGCAGGAGGGTTTCCTGACACAGTATGTGGAAAGGGATACAAGGAGCGAGGCCATTTTGGATTTGGTACTGAGAAATGAACCAGGCCAGGTGTTAGATTTGGAGGTAGGTGAGGACTTCGGTGATAGTGTCCACAAATCGCTTATGTTTATTTTACCGTTGAAAAGGGATAGGTATATACTGTAGGGCAGGATTTATAAAACATAGAACAATACAGCGCAGAACAGGCCTTTCTGCTCTCGTTGTTCCACCGACCTGTGAACTAATGTAGGCCCACCAGTCTATACTGTCCCATCGTCATCCATATGATTATCCAAGAACTTTTTAAACGCCTGGAATGTGTTTGAGTTAACAAACGCCTGGAATTCCACGCCGTTACACGCTCTGAGTGAAGAACTTGCATCAGACATCTGCATGAAATCTATCACCCAAATATGCCACCTCGAACAAGCAGATGTAATCATCCTCAGAAAAAAAAGACTCTCATTGTCCACCCTATCTATTCCTCTAATTACGTTACATGCCTCTATAGAATCGCCTCTTAGCCTTTATCTCTCCAATAAAAACAGACTCATGTCCATCAGTCTTTCCTCATAAACCTTCATTTCAGACCAGGCAACAGGCTGGTCCAATTCCTCTCTACCTTTTCCAATGTTTCCACTTCAACTTGTAAAGGGGTGACTACTAATGCACCCAATATTCCTAGTGAGGCCGCACTAGCGTTTTATACAGTTGAAACATGACATTAGTACTCCGGAATTCAATCCCCATCGGAACAAAACCTAACACACCGAATGCCTTCTGAAGTGCACTGTCAACTTTAGTGGCAACTTTCAGGGATCTATGAAAATTGACACCAAGATCACTCCTCAAATCCACACTCCAAAAAATCTTTCCATTGACCCAATATTCTGTTTTCTGTTATTCTTCTCAAAATGAATCACCTCAGATTTTTCTGATTTGATTTCCACTTGCCACTTTTCAGCTCAGTTCTGCAGTTTATCCAAGTCGTCCTGCAACCTGCAACAATCTTTCACACTCTCCACCACTCCATCGACTTGAGTTTTATCTACAATCTTACTAAAACATCCACTTATGCTGGCGTCCAAGTCGTTTATAAAAGTTACAAACAGAAAAGCTCCGAAAGAGATCCTTGTTGCACAGCACTGGGAACCAGACGTCAGGCAAAATATTTTCCCTCAACCAACTCTCGTTGCCTTCTTACAGAAAGCCAGTTTCTAATTCAAACTGCTAGATCACATTCAATCCCATGCCTCCACATTTTGTCCAGAAGCCTTGCATGTGGAATATTTTCAAGGGCTTTGATGAAGTCCATGCACACCATGTCAACTGCCCTACCCTCATCCGCATGCTCAATCACCTTCTCAAAAATCTCAATGAGGTTTGTGAGACACGACCGGCCCTTGACGAATCCATGTTGACTATTTCTAATCAATTGTTGCTTGCTGGATGATAGTATATCCTATCCCTTATATACCTTTCCAAAACGTTTCCTACAACCAACATAAAGCTCACTGATTGTCTGAGTTATTTCCACTGCCGTTCTTGGTCAAGGGCACAGCATTTGCAATCCTCCAGTCCTCTGATACTAAACCTGTAGACAATGATAGCTCAAAGATCAAGGCCAAAGTGTCGTCCAAATTCTTTCTAGCTACCCAGAGAATTCCCTGAAAAATTCCATTCAGTCCAGATGACTTGTCTACTTTCACACCTTCTAAAAATGACAACGCCTCCTCCTTATTAACCTCAATCTTTTCAAGTCTAATAGCTTATAACTGAGGTTTCTCCTCCACAATACTCTCCTTTTCCTGACTGAAAGCAGATGAGAAATATTCCTTTAGCCCCATTCTGATCTTCACAGAGTCCACACGCAACTTCCCACTTCTGTCTTTGACAGGCCCTATTCCTATCTTCGTCATGCTTTTATTCTTTACATATCTATAGAAAGCTTTCGGGATCTCCTTTATTCGACCTGCTGAAGACTCCTCATGGCCCTCCTTGCTCTTCTTAACTCTCTCTTTAAATAATTTCTAGACAATCTGTAACTCGTCATCGCCTTATCCGAACCATCTCGCCTGAATGTCACATAAGCCTCCCTCTGCCGCTGAAGAAGAGATAAAATCTCTTTAGAAAACCTTGGTTCCCTTGTGCCTTGCCTGACGGGGACATACTTATCAAAGACATGAAGTGTCTGTTCCTTTAACCAGCTCCACATTTCGATTGTCCCTAACCATGCATTTTGCTGCCCCGTTCTATGCCTCCTCAGTCTTTCTTATGGCATTATAATAGCCCTTTCCTAATCCATAACTCTTGCCATGTGGCATGTTCATTCCCTTGTCTATTGCGAAACTAAACATAATCGAATTGTGGTAACTCTCTCCAAAGTGCTCACCTAAAACTAAATTAGACACCTGGCCTGGTTCATTACCAAATACCACATGCAGTGTGGCCTCCACTCTTGTCAGACCATCGATATACTGAGTCAGGAAACCCTCCTACACACATTGGATAAAAAGTGATCCATCAGACAGACAAGAGATATAGCATTTCCAGTAAATGTTGGGGAAGCTAATTTCCCCCGTAATGACCACCATGTTGCGTTCGCTCTGGCCCAGAATCCATTTGCCTATCCGCTCTTTCACATCCCTGGATCTTTTTGGATGCCTGTGAAAACTCCCAGCAGTGTGACCGCTCCTCTCCTGTTTGTGAACTCAACCGATAACACGGCAGCAGATGAGTTCTTATCAAGTGTTCTTTCAGTCACCGTTATACCGTCCTTGACGAAGAAAGCCACACACCCCACCCCGCTTTTACCACTGTCCCTGATATTGATGCAAGATAAAAACCTGGAACTTGCACCTTGAATTCCTGACTTTGCTCAATCCATGTCTCAGTAATAGCCACATGCTGGAAGATCACCTAATTTTTTTCCGGATACTCCTGGCGTTGAAGTTGACACACTTCAAACCAGCTTGCTGTCTGCCAGCACACTCCTGTGACCCTGAAGACCAGTGCATGTCCTGTCTACTCTCATCCAGTGTTTACTGGAACTAGAACATAGGTTCCCACAATCCTGATGAGCTAGTTGAAACTCACGCAAACAGCAAAAGCAAATTTCACACCCATGATTTTCGTACCATTCTGGTTCAAGTGAAGACCGTCCCGTTTGTAGAGGTCGCACCTTCCCCAGAATGAGCCCCAATCATCCATAAACCTGAAGTCCACTCCCCTGCACCATCCTTAGCCGCCATGTATTCAGCTGGTATCTCTCCCTGTTTTTCACCTCGCCATTATATTGCACGGATAAAATTCAGAGATTGCTATTCTTTTCTAATCTTCCACACTAGCTCCCTGAAATCCTGCCTTACACCCCGTCCCTCTTTCTACCTATGTAGTTGGTACCTATGTGGACCACTACTTGGAGCTTGTCACCCACTCTCTTCAGGACCCCAAAGAGAAGATAAGAGGTATCATGGAACCTAGCACCTGCGAGGCAACACAACGACCGTGAGTCTATTTCATTCCCAACATATCTTCTGTCTGACGTTTTCACTACCGAGTCCCGATTGATTAACATGCTCCTTCTTTCCCCACTTCCCTTCAGTGCAACAGGAAATGACTGTGTGCCAAAGACCTGCACCCCAGTGCATGCCATCGGTAAGTCGTTGCCTACCCAAATTTATCCAAAACGTCATACTTGATTTCCAGGGGAACGACCACAGGAGATCCCTGTACTGACTGTTATTCCCTCTTCTAATATTTACCCAGCTTTCTTCATGCCGAGGAGCCTGTAACTCGTATCTATCACAGACCCTGCCTCCAGAATTATCTGAAGTTCATGCAGCTTCCGCTACAGTTCCCTAACGTGGTCTTGGACGAGCACGAGTTGGGTGCACTTCCTGCAGATATACTTGAATGGGACACTAATGGCATACCTAGCCTCGAACATTATGCAGGAGGTACATTCCTCTCCCTACACTGTCAGTCCTGCTAGTTACCTTACCAGAAAGCAAAAACAGAAGAGTAGCTTAGGTGATCTGTCCCTGGTGTAAAAGTGAAAGAAGGTGGATGTGTGGGAGGCCCTACGTGGGTGGGATCTCGGGTTTAGAAAACACTAACTTTTATAGCTGAGTGGCAAAAAACGTCCATCATTTCCCATAAATCTCTTCTCTCCGATGTGATTCCGCTGCTGACGTTATAGGTCAGCTTTTAAAGAATAAATTAGTGACTCAAATTCCCGACAGTCACCTGTTCCAAGCTCCCGCTATTTCTGCTGCTGGCAACTGACATACAGGGCTCCGAGACTCGAGGTAAGCTTTTAAAGTTTTAAATCAGTGAAGCGCTTTTCCCGACAGACCCGCGGTTGAATCTCCCACTGCTCCTGCTGCTGTCAACTGAATTTAAGGCCTCTGAAGCTCCTGGTGAGCTTTAAAGTTTCAGAACAGTGACGTATCTTTCCCGACACGCTCCTTGTCCAAGCTCCCGCTCTTCCTGCTGCTGCCAACTGAAATGTGGCAAAGACAATTACAATGCTATTAAGAAAGGTTTAGGATGGAATGGGGAAGCAAACTGCAGGGGATAGGCACGATTGTAACGTGGAGTTTATTCAAGGAACATTTACTGCATATCATTGACAAGTATATGCTCGTCAGACACGCAGGAAGTACTCGAGCCAGCGTTTCGTGGTTTACTAAAAAAGTTGAATCTCACGTCAAGAAGAAGAAGACGACTTATGGAGGGAGGAGATTTGAAGGCTCAGTTAGGGCGCTTGAGGGTGATAAGTTCGCCAGAAAGGACGTAAAGAGAGCGCGAAGAAGAACGAGGAAGGGACATCCGGTGTCTTTGGCGGATCCAATCAAGAAAAAACCTAAAGTTACGCAAGGGTAAATCAGGTATAAAAGAATGACTGGAGTAAGATTCGGACCAATCAAGGAGAGTCGTGGGAAGGTGTGTGTGGAGTCAGAGGAGATATGAAAAGAGCCAAATGAACATTTTACGTCAGTATTCACACAGGAAAAGCACATTTCCTTCGAGGAGTATAATATGATACAGACTCCTAGATTATACTGGGTTGAGGCTCCCAAAGCGGAGGTGTTAGCATTTCTGGAAAGCGTGAAAACAAGTAGTTCCCATTGGCTGGATTGGATTTATCCTAGGATTCTCTGGGAAGCCAGGGATGAGATTGCAGAGCCTTTGGCTTTGATCTGCACGTCGTCAGTGTCTCCAGCAATTTGGCCAGATGACTAGAGTAGAGCAAATGTTCCCCTTGTTCAACAAGAGGAATAGAGACAACTACGCTAATTATAGACCAGTGAGCCTGACTTTGTTTGCTGGTAAAGTTTTTGAAAATGTTACCAGATTTACGATTTATCATCATCTAGAAATGAGTAGGTTGATTAGGGCTATTCAAAACGGTTTTTTGAAGGGCAGGTCGTACCTCACAAATCTTATTGAGTTTTTTCAGAATGTGACCAAACAAGCACTAGACGGTAAAGCGGTTGATCTGTTGTATATGGATTTCAATAAAGTGTATGACAATGTTCCTCGTGGTAGGCTTAAGCACTAAATGCAGAAGGATTTGTGTTAGTGTTATTTGGAATTTTGGATCGGAAGTTGTCTGGCTGAACGAAGACAGAGGATGGTGATTGAAGGGACGTGTTCGTCCTGGAGATCAGTTACAGTGGTGTACCGCAGTAGCTTTGGGGCTACTGCTGTTTGTCGTTTTAATAAATGTTCTGGATCAGGGTATGGAAGGATGGATGAGAAAAGCTGCGGTTGACATTAAGCTCGGTGGATTTGTGGGTAGTGCGGAAGGATATTGCAGGTTACAGAGTGACATAGATACGCTGTAGAGGTGGGCTGGTAGACAGCAAATGGACTTTAATGTGCATAAGTCTGCGGTGATTTAATTTGGAAAGAGCAAAAAGAGGATCGTGTACGAGGCTAATAGTAAGATTGTTTAAAATCACACAAAACCAGGTTATAGTCCAACAGGTTTAATTGGAAGCACACTAGCTTTCGGAGCGACGCTCCTTCATCAGGTGATAATGGAGGGCTTTACATCACATTCTAAATTTTTGCTATAACTTCTGTGTTACAATCGAGCCCTCCACGATCACCTGAAGAAGGAGCGTCGCTCCGAACGCGAGTGTGCTTCCAATTAAACATGTTGGACTATAACCTGGTGTTGTGTAATTTTTAACTTTGTACACGCCAGTCCAATACCGGCATCTCCAAAGTAAGATTCTTGTTAGTGCAGATGAGCAGAGATACCATGGTGTCCTTGTGCATAGATCCCCAAAATGTGCCACCCAGGTTGACAGGGTTGTTGAGAGGGCATGCGTATGTTGGCTTTTATTCGTAGAGGAATTGAGTTTTGGAGCCACGAAGTCAAGTTACAGCTCTACAAAACTCAGGTGCGGCCATACTTGTTAGTATTGCGTGCATGTCTGGTCACCACATTACAGTAAGGTTTTTAAGGCTTTAGAAAAGGTTCAGTGGAAATTTACTAAGAAGTTGCCTGGTATGGAGGGAAGGTCTGATGAGGAAAGGTTGAGGGACTTGAGGCTGTTATCATGATAGAGAAGAAGGTTTATATTTGACTAAGTTGAGACATATGAGAAAATCAGAGGTTTAGTGAGAGCCTTTATCCTCGGATGGTGGTGGCCATCACGAGGGCACATAGTTTTAAACTGAAGAGTGATAGAGGACATATTTCAGAGGTCGCTTCTTTACTCAGTGAGTAGTAGGTACGTGTAATGCCCTGTCTGCCACAGTAGTAGACTCCCCAACTTTAAGGTCATTTAAATGGCCATCTGATAAACATATGGATGAAACTGGAGTATTTAATTTGGGTGAGCTTCAGATTGGTTTCACAGTTGGGCACAACATCAATGGCCGAAGGGCCTGTAATGCACTGTAATGTTCAATGTTTTTTTATTCTACGTTGTCTGATATAACCACTTCACTTCCTAATCTCTCTGTTAAGAAAACCTGTAAAACCTCTGTACTGTTCAAGAAATGTCTTTGGACCCAGCTGTGTTCAGGTAGTTTTCACACTGTAGTTGTGTTCCCGTGGGACACCATGTTATCAAAAATCACGTAATATAATAAATGTGGCCTAAGCAGGGGGGAAGAAAATGGTTACGGCAAACCATCAAAAGCATCACTAATAATTTAAGTAAAAACAGCACTTTGGCGAACAGAAATGAAAGCAGAGTATACGTAAACATTTTCATCATATATTTTACTGAAATAGTACAATAATTATAACACTTTAACACTACAATGACTGCCTCCAGCACTGTACATTTCACGAAACTGTCCACCAGAAGGCGTGCGCATCAAGTGACTGCATGAATCCAACTCGGAATTCATTCATTAAGGAATGGGATAGGCTGATGGACTATCTGTCTCAGGGGCAAAGAGTAGATTTGAAAAGTTTATTTCAGGATATACGCAGGAACAAGGTGGGGAGGAAAAACTCTATTGCGCATGAGTCGAGGAAGAGAATGCCGTTGTGATGAAACAGCACCCCCACGGGCTTAATCCTCTCAAAGCCAGACAGGTCGAGAAGGAAGTAAATGTGATTCTCAATGAAGATATCACCGAACCGAGTTAGAGTGAGTGGAGTTCCCCCATCACGATAGCCCTTAAACCTGACGGACTCACTGATATTTTGTGGACTATTGGAAGATCGACGCCATATCAGAATCGGACTCATACCGGATACTATAATTTGAGGACTGGACAGAGAAAGTTGGATAAGCCGTTTACTTCAAAACGTTTGACTTACTGTGTGGTTATTGGCATGTATCTTTATCAGAAAAAGCAAAAGGAGTTTCTGCTGTTGGAACACAAAATGGGCTACAAAGTGATGCACTTTGGAATGAGGATCACACCAGCCGTATTCCAACGACTCATGAACAGAGTTTTGACTGCGTTAAGAAAATGTACACATTATCTGGGTGATGTAGCGAATCATGGAATAATACATGGTAAAGTTAGCAGAGATCTATGATCGATTATGAGAAATAAAATTGGTAATAAACTGCAAGTAAACAAAAGTCGCAAAAGCAGAGGTGACATTCTTGGCACATAACATCGGTCATGGAACTGTGACCCCAGCAAATGCCAAGCTGAATATCATCGAAGAATTTCATCTTTAAAGAAAGAGCCGTTTGGAATTTTGGGTCTAAGCGGATTCTAATTGAAGAATGTAAAATCTTCAGAGGCGTCGTGGCACAATTAGCAGATTTCCTGAGAAAAACCACAAAAACCTTGGTGGACAGAACAATGCGAGGAAATACTTGAGAATTTAAAAGCAGTATGAAACACCGCACCAGCTTGAATTAAACCAATTATTTTGAAATCCTTAAATTTTGCAATTGCTGCTAGCGATATATGAATCAGAGGTGTCCTGCTACTCGAAGATGATAATGCAATTGAACGGCCAACTGGCTCCTATTTCGACAAAATACTCCATCATCGAAAAGGAATTGTTGAACTGGTACTGGCCTTACATTTTAATGATTATGTGATAATAAATGTGTCAGAGACAGTTGTAAACAAAGACCAGAATCCTCTTACATTCTTGTAACGATTTAAAGACAAGAACATGAGACTATTCCAATGGAGTCAAATATTACAGAATTTTAATTTCCAAATTGTGATGGCCGAGGCATTATCGTGTATTTAGCGGATAAAATATCGATAATAATGAACAGATCCCAATATTTTATCTATGTATGCAAAAATTAATATGAACTTTGATTAATGTTCAATGTATGTCATGCTAGTGGGATTAAGAATTAAAACAAAAATTAAAGCTTTTTTTACGTAAAATGGTTCATTCTTTTCTTAAGATGGGGTGCTTTAAGTTGAAGGCGTGCACTGTACATTTAAGGAACTATTTGCATGCAAATGTCATATGACTAGCATTCTCAGAGTGTAATAGAAAACTGAAGATATGTATCGTCTGGCTGAAATAGATGCATGCATTTTTTTACAATTTTGATATCAATTCAAATTTAACGAATCAGTTTCACTTATCCCACAGAATACTAAAAGGAAATCGATTTTGAAAGTATTGCTTTTGCCAAACTCTAACCAATGAGCCGATAAGATGTTTGGGGTAAAAATAAAAATTCAACATTGGAGAACACAATGTTGAGTTTTCCGGCTGTAGGCTGCCCAGGCGGAAGAGGTGTTTCTGTTGTTTGGTTCGTTGTGACAATAGAGCAGGCAAAGAATGGTAGTATCGGAAACAGAGTGGGAAGAGGAATTAAAATGGACGGCAACTCGGAGGTCCACCCGACGCCCGTGTGCCCAGCTGAAAAGTTCAGGAAGGCATTCGCTTTTAACATGTTTGGTCTCCCCGATGGAGACAAGACCACATTGGAAATAGTTGATGAATTAATGAGATAAAAGAGAGACATCTGAACCTCTGTATCATCTGCAAGGGTGGTCTGTGGCCCTCTCTGTAGCCCTGGTTCTTGGTAGGCCGGCAGGTATTTCATCTTTTGCGATAACACGGGATGGTACTTGGGAGTTCGGTGGGGGAATGGAACAGTGGTTGTTGGGGAATGTGGCGCAAAACAAGGAATGAACATTGTGTAATGCACATAGGAGTGGTGGGGGGAGATGTACTTAGTGGAAGGATCTAGTTAGAGTTGGCAGACGTGTTAGCAGGATACCGTATGGTCGCAGATATTGGTGGGATGATTGGAGAGGACAAGGGGGACTCTGCCATTATTACATTCAGAGTGGGGGATTAGAGCATCGGGACAGGAATTGATGTGGTGTGATGGATCACTGTCTGGATGATATAGCGGAGTGATCTCAGTTTTCCAAATAGGTGGACATCTCGCCCTATCTCGACTCCATCATCGCTCCCGAAGTCAGGCAAATCGCACCTACATCTGAGACACTAAAGTCGCCCTCCATCTCTTCAGTAACTTTCAAATCCCCAGTCCCTGGCGGTATATCGTCATTATGGACGTGCACTCCTTATAAAGTCGATATGACACAAGGATGGCCTTCAGTCCTTCAGACTATTCCTCTCCAACAGACACATCCAGCCCCACTCCACTAACATCATCCGCCATTCCGCTGAAATAGTCCTCACCCTTAATAAACTTTCCTCTAACTCCTCCCATTTTCTCCAAATCCAAGGGGGTGATCATGGACTCCCGGATTTGCCTAGCTTTGTCTAACTCATTGTCAATTATATCGAACAGTCCCTCTTCTCTTCCGATACCGGCAGTGTACCCCACTCTTTCGCCGTTACATTGATGACTGCATCGGTGCAGCATCATACACGCAGGGAGATCTGGAGCAGTTCATCCACATCGCCCACAAATTCCACCCTCCCTTCAAATAAATATGGTCATTCTTGGACACGATCCCCCCATTTCTTGTCCTCTCCCTTTCCATCTCTGGCAACAGTCTCCATGTAGAAGACACACAGATTTTTACAACGAACTGGAGTACAGTTCCTTTCTGACAATACCCTGCAAGATCTCCATCCCGTTCTTCCAACTCCTCCAACTCTGCCGCATCTGCTCGAATCAATCGGGAGATTATTCATATACTCCAGGATACTTAGTCTTCGAAATGCTCGTGAAACCATCGTATTTATTTTGTGAGTTAAGCTTAGCTTCTGGTGAATGGCAACGCCCGATATGTTGTTTGCGAGCAATTTACTGATTGCATTGTTTTTGAATGTCAAGGCGCCAGAGTCGCTTTCAACAGAGATGGCTATTGCTCGCACCATTTGTGATGCAAATGTTACTTGACCCTTGTCAGGCCAAGCCTGGCTGGCTGTCAAGACTTGATTCATTTGGATCTGGACTGACTTGTGATTGAGGAATTGAGAATTGTAATTCACACGTACTTGCATATCACAACTGATCGTGGGGGGGGGGGGGTGGGTGGGAGGGAGCTTACTTTTTTTTTCATTTGCCTGCTGCCTTTGCCTATCTAGATGTGTTTGGAAGCTGCTGTCTAATATGCTGTGGTAATCTTCTGAAGTGTTTCTGTGAGATGGTAGTCACTGTAAAAAAGAAGCAAAAGTGGACGAAGGGTTTGATTTCTGTGAATGTAATGGCCATCAAGTGGCCTTTTTTGTGTGGGTATTTTCTGCAGGATATTCCAACATACTTTTGACACCCATGTTACAGATTGTGGACAGGCTTTTAAGAGTCAGGAGATGAGTTTATCACTGTTGGATTGCAAAACTCTGACTTATCCCTGAAGCTACATTTATGTATATGAGTCATTAATACAGTTTCTGGTTAGTGGTAATTTCTCCAGTATACTGTAAGAAACCTGTTGGGGATGCAATAATGATAATCGTATTTAATATTAAGGGAGAGGTGGTTTGATTCTTAATATGCTTGCCTTTTGTATAACCTGTTATTTATCACTTGTTGTTCCAAGCCTGAATAGGTTGCAGGATTTGTTGCATTTGAACTGGGACTGTTTCAGCATCTGTTGAGTCATATTATCAGCGAACATTCCCATGTCTGATCTGATGATGGAAGGGAGATCACTAAAGCAGTTGAGGATGGTTTTGGCTCGGACACTCTGTCTCCAGAGGAATGGCTGCATAGATGCAATGGATTATGAATTACTGACACTAACAACAAACTTTTTATCGCAATGATTACTCCAACCAGCAGACATTTTTTTCCCAGATTCCGATTATCTATAATTTTACTCAACTTCCCATTGTCTGAGTCTATCAAATAGTGCCTTAATATTCAGAGTAATTACTGTCACTTCGCTTTGGGAATTGCACTTGTTTGAATTGAGCTCGTAATATGATCAGGAGATGCGTGACCCTGACTGAACACTAATTGAGCGTCACCCAGCAAGTTATTGCTGAATGATCACATTATTGTTGACAACTTGCTTCTCATTGATGTAGCAGGCTGTACACCGACCATCGGTGACGGATAGCAAAGTGATACTTCTTACTGTGGGCAAGATATATTTTGGTAATTAATAATATTGTTGGTAAATGTCTGTATTCTTGATGGACTGGACCAGCTTGCCGAGGCATTTGCCAATTTCTAGAGTCGGATGCTACGAAGGCCGACATCGATCACAGTTTCCCGTGTTTTATGCCATTTCTTGATACCGCGTGGAGTAAATCTAATTGTTCAAAATTGGCATCTGTGATGTTCGTGTTATGGACTAGGCCAGACGACTCAAAATATTTTAAGCAGATAGGCCAGACTATTTATTTAGCTAGGTGTCCCGTGGATATTCCCAGTGTAAATTCGTTGGGTCTTCTGCCGGGTTTTAAACAAACAAGATGCATTTATAAAATTATGGAAGGAATGACAAAGAACAGGAAACAAAATACGATCTAATTTATCCTATGATCAGCTATGATCATAATGAATGGTGGTGCAGGCTCAAAGGGCAGAATGGCCTTCTCCTGCATCTATTATCTATTGTTTGTATTGTCTATTGTCGATCCAAACCAGGGTAAATTATGCTGTTCCAAAAATACGTGCAGCAGACCCAATAAACAATCCGCTTAAACAAAAAGGAAAAAATACAGGTTCGAACTTCGAACTTACAGGTCGAAGTTAGAAGGGCAGAAGGAAACAGAGAAGTTTCAGGCTCAACTGTGAATGACTCCCGCAGCATTTGTTCACACTCACAGCTACTGAACTTCCCAAAAAACTATCAGCTGCCACGATTGACCAGTCCTCTTTCAGTATTCAAACTATTTCCATAACGTGAATGTTTTTTTCCTGCGGTGTCATCTGCTTAGGGGCAAACAACGAGGGCCCCAATAAACCATTCATCTCTGCACCAATGCAGCCGTTTCGGAGCTTTGGCTGTTTCAAGACACTTCTTGAAAAAAAAATCAAGGGCATAGTAACATTGGAAGGGAACCACTATGTTGACAGTGAGACCACAAGAAGATATTGAAATGAGTCACCTGTTCCAAATGCTTCAACATTAATCTTGCTCTGACGTTTGGTTTTCCTCCATAACTGAGGATGTCGGTTTTGGAGAAGCCTCCTCCTCCATTAAGTCAGTTTCATGGTCCACCCTCTTTTACGAATAAATATGGGAGGACCACAGAGCTTCCGTCTGCTGCATTGATAGCGAGATCAATCAGCTCTGCCGATCACCTACTAATATTGCATTTTGACAGGCAAGATGGCCTGTTTTGTTTCTGACGACAGTTTCTCTGGGCAATCACCTCCTAACTGGTTCTGACTTGTTCTACTCCTGACATGGCCTCCTGCACACTTCATTGAACCATTGTGGATTCCCGACTCGATGGTAAATGGAAAGTGGGAGATATGCTAGGCTGTGAAGTTGCAGACTGTGTGAGTTGTAAAGAACATGAATCGACAGATACTGATGCACCACTGCGCCTCACAGGTGCCTCGTCGTTAATTGCTCGATCCGTTTTAATTCTGTCTCATACAGCACACAGGGGGCTACATGACTACTAGAACACGGGAGGATGGCCATTACGACCCACAAGGACTATGCGGTTCGCACATGATGTCTTAAATGAAGATCAGCAGGCAGATTGGTGACGATGTGGTCAAGTGTGTGTTTTCCTGCTATTGATTCTCCCATAATCTACCACACAGTAATCTCGCAGCCACAGGATCCAGCATCCATGCCCAGCACGAAATTGACTATCTACCAAGCAGCAATAGCTTCTGCCTCACACAGTCCTGTCAGTGGGATAAGACCTACCAGAGAGGATGGTGATGTCGCCTGGAACATTGTCTGTAAAACAGAATTCTGTGAACAGGACTTTTTCTAACTGCTGTTTGATTAGACAGCAAGAAATATACTGTGGGTCACCTTTATGTTCTTTCTTTAACAAGGAAGACTTAACATACCTTAGTTCTTACATATTTTAAAATAAAACAGGCGTTCTCGTTTTTCAGTTGAAAATTATCATACAGTAATTAAGTCACCAGAGTACAAATGGGCTTATTACACAATGTACGCACTGTAGGAAACAGCTGATTCATGTTCAGATCGGTGGACATGCCATCTTGCAGTCAGCACAGCCGTTGAAAATGACTTTCGAAAAAGCCTAAATTTAGACGCAACGCTCATGCACCTCACCATTGCCGCGCAAATATTGGCCTTCTCCTCAAGTTGACCAGACATATTCCAGTTATTCTCATGATCACTCGCAACGCATCAGTTAGAGTCCATCGCTGAAAAATCCTCACGCTGCGCTGACACATCAAACAATGAACGGCAGATACATCATGGGATGTAACACAGAATATAGCTTCTCGATGCTTGCCCGTTCAAATTCCCAGGCTGTGGGTTTCGATATTCATTAAAGAACCACCCCATATTATCGCCACCAATTTAATTACATCACTACATATAGATTCCAACTCATTCTGCATTGTCCTCACCAAGCCCTGAAGGGCAGCATGGTCACAGGGTCACAAAGCAAAACCTTCCCCACATTGCCCTCCATCAGACATTGCCATAAAAGATAAAGCACAGCGTTGAGTTCACAGGACAGCTCATTGTACGAATAAGAACATCGCACAGGATTATACAGGAAGCGAAAATCCTCCTAAAATTACGCTTTTCAAATACACAGATCACATTGATTAAATCATCTGCACACTGTCTCAGTCAAACCTTGTGAGGACAGGGACAGCCCGGTGTTAGACACAGGATTAATTCAGTCTGCACTGACAACTCTTTTGTATAGTTGCCAGGCAGGTTTAAATGCAGAGTAATGATCCTGCCACACTGGCCATGGGTTTGATATTGATTAAATCATCAATGACTGTGTCCCCTACCAACAATCCCAGGACAGATACAACACAGATTGAGATACAGAATGATTCTCACTCTGTACTGTCCTGATCAAACACTCCTAGGCCAGGGACAGCTCAGCGTTTTACACCCACGAAATGTTGAAGAATCCCAGTCTTGCATCTCCTCCTCCCGTCATTGCCTGTGTCAATTCTGTACAAAACAGTACCCCCACCCCCACCCCATTGCTGCAGCATTGCGGACTCATGTGTATGAAGCCCCTTGGAATCTCATCCGTTTACAATGAACTTCATACCTCGATCAGTTCCAGACCCTGGTTCGGAGGACACATTGAACATACTCAGTGACAATTTAAGGCTACTGTCTGGTGGAGTTTACACGTCCTCCCGTGTCTGCGTGGGCTTCCTCCAGGTTCTTCGATTTCTTCCCACAGTCCTAGGATATGCAGGTCAGGTGAATTGGCCATGCTAAATTGCCCATAGTGTTAGGTGCATTAATCAGAGGGAAATGGGTCTGGGTGGGTTACTCTTCGGAAGGTCGTTGCCGATTGGGTGGGCCGAAGGGCCTGTTTCCCCACTGGAGCGAATCTATTCTAATCTAATGTCCCACTCATTAGGAAATGCCAGCATATCCTTAATTGAGAAAGCGTTTATCTGTACGACCCATCGTTGTTCAGTTTGGAAAGCTTAGGTGTCAAAGTCAGGAGTATTTGTGAACACAAAGTTCCCACTGTTAACAGTTCAGACATCCTGTGACAATCAGTTCATATTTACAACAGTTAATGGGATACAGCAGACAGATTCGCGGCAAAAGACATAACGTACGCTTAGAAAATACCTGCGTATATAAAAATGCAAACATAGAGGGAAAAAGAAAGAAAGACTGAGTGAAAACTAAACCGAATCAGAAGGTTCGAAATGTCAGTCGAGAAGGACAGCACGGCGGTGGAGTGGTTAACACTGCGGACTCACCGCGCCACGGACCCGTCTTAAATTCCAGATTCGGGCGAATGTCTGTGTGGAATTAGCTCATTCTCCCTGTTTCTGCGCGGGTATTCCCCAGGTGCACTAATTTCATCCCACAGTCGAAGAATGTGTATGCCATATTTCCCTTGGTGCGTAGGTTAGATGTATTAGCCATGGGACTGCAGGGTTACACCTGAGTGTGGGTAGCTTGGACAATTGAACTTTATTGGGCGGAATAGCCTGTTTCCACACTTTGGAATTCTATTCCTTTCAAAATTTCCAAGGAGAGGGAAAGCTCACTTACCCCGCGAGACTCCAAATCCATGTTACTTCGCCTCTTGTACTATCGCTCTTCGCTCACAATCGCTCTCCCGCTCTGTCTCAGTCACTCTCATAACATTACTGTGAATTCTCTTTCAAATAATCACTTAGTCAGGAATAGGAACGTGCCACTATCTAATTGGCCTCTCTGTGCGTCTTCTCCACCCACTGAAATACCACACTCTCTGGCCCCTCCATTGCGAACCAATGTGTGTAATGGCCCCTCTCTATCTCCATCCATGTACAACCGGGGGTCTGCGGTATAGATTTTTCTGGTCTCCTATGTACGTCACAGAAAAGGAGAATTAGAAATCCAAAAGAGAAAAACACTCCTGGCTAATAATATCTGCCTCATATCCCTGAATGGCCTAATCTGTTTTACTTTAAGACAGAATCTATAACATCCTGCCCTATTCACAGTACCTTCCCCTCAGACTCACTCCCGTTCTCCTGCTCCCCTGATATATTCCCTTTATCTTTCCATTTATCTCTTCCCAAACCCGTCTCAGTCTTTTCCATGTCCTCCCTGTCAAGCTTTGCAGTCTGTCACATGACATCGTGTCAATCTCTCTCACCCTCTCCGTTATTTTCCCGTCAATCTCTTCCCTGTGAATGAAGGAAGCATTCTCGTTGTAATACTATTTTTCTCGCTCGTTCGCTCTCTATATCCCCGTCTCCCTTTCTCTCGGACCTTGTCAGTTTCTCACAGTCTCTCTCTCCCTGTATCCGTGTCTCTGTTTCCTCAGTCTCTCTCTGTCCCTATCTGTTTCTATCTTTCTATCTTATCACCACCCCATCTTCACTCCCTAGTCCCTCTTCCTACGTGCCTCTCTATTGACTGCCAGTCCGCCCATCTCTTCCCCCACAACTACCATGGCTCCTACATTGTTCAGCCTTCGCTCTGACACATTTCTCATTGTAGGGAGAACAACAAAAAGCAAAATAGCCACACCCAGGGCCTGAGTGTCCTGTTCTATCTGTAACCAAACTTCACTCTCTCATCAGTTCCCGAGGAAAGAGACAGAAACTGTGGAATTCAAGAAGGCTGCTCATTACCATCGTTCGAAGAGAAACTAGGGACAGACAATAAGTACTGGCCCAGCCAGCAACATTCACATCCCGGGAGGAAATTTAATGAACAAGAAATGACAACATTATCACTTCTGTGAAAACGCTTGATGATTGCTCATTATTTTTATAGTTTTCTTTATTATGAGCTGGGGATGATTGGTGGCAGTTTGGGTTAAAAAGGAAGGAGCAACCGAAACAAGCTTTGTTTGTTTGAGAGACCAGGACAGGAGGCTAGTTACAGGCTGAACCTTGATTATAAATTTCTAACAGACAATGTGAAACTCCGGAAGAGGATTACGTTGAAACTTCAAGCAAAGTTGGCTATTAAGAAAATCAGCCCGCCATAATTGCATCCAAGATCCTAGGACAGTGACTTCCAAATCTACAAAAAAATTCCCTCGAGAAGGAGATTGGCAGGAGACTCATGGGAACATCAATTCCTACTCCGACCTGTTCACGATTCTGATTTAGAAATATTGTACGTTTCTATCACGGTCTCTGGGCTAAAATCCTGGAATTTCTTTCCCCGAAGGCATTCTGGGTCGGTCAGATCACACAAACTGCAGCGACGCAAGAACGTAGTTCACTACCACTTGTCAAGGGTAGCTTCGAATAAATGCTGGCCCAACTAGCCATGCCCTAGTGTGATGAGTTACTAAAAATGCCAAATCTAATTTGGTTGCGGCAAGTGTAAACGTGGTGCTTAGATCAAGGAAATGACTGTTGTTATCACAGAAGCATTGAATTAGAGAATGTTAAAGTAACGGTAATGGCTATTCAACACAACGTGTCCTTCCTGTTCCAGATAGCTCTAACCAGCTGCTCCCATTCTCCAGCCCTATTTCTGAAGCTAAATAAACATCTAGTTATCCTTTCAAACCTCCTTTGCAATCCACTTCCACCACCCTGCCTGGAAGCATATTTCCAATCCTCAACAGTTTCTGCATGAAGACATTGCACCTCATTTTGTTCCTAGCTCACGCTATCTTGCTGACAATCCAGAAGTTTCGACCATGATTACTGACAAAGGAACCAGTGTAAATAGATTATTCAAATTAGCCTATCACATTTGTTGGTAGTTTAAAACAAGTAGTACACTTCTCCATTTCTCCTGCTCCTAGAAGAGGAAGTCCAACTTCTCGAACTTTTTCTTGTTTCTGAAATACATCATTCCGATTTTCATTCTCGTCAAACCATTTCCATAGCTCTCGGGATTTAAAATTCTTCCTTACGTAAAGTTTCCACAGTTGTGCACGATACGCTAAATACAGTTGACCAATTATTTGTAAATATGTAGCATCATATCCTCGGTTCTACATGATTTATAATCCCTAGGATTCATTCAACCTTCTTACCAACTCGTGTACCTTGCCTGGCCACCTTTAATTTCCTACCTACGCTGTCCCTCGCTCCTTAAACTGGGATGATATATTTTTCAATCCTTTCTGAACGTTCTGATTGTAGTGATTTCTGAATAATGGCCAACAATGCCTGAACAATCTCCTCCGCTATCTCCATCGAACTATGAGGGGTAATCATCTGGTCTTGGAGATTTATTTATCTTTTGTCCTTTCAAATTCTCCTCTCACTTCTACCCTCTGACTCTCTTGAATTTCTGGCGAGCTGCTGTTGTCTGCAACCATGAAAAGTGATGCAGCGTACCTATTTAATTCCTCTGAAATTTCTTTGTTTCCCATAATTACTTCTTCAGTCTCATTTATCAACATTCAAATGTTTGCACTTGCCTCTCTGTAATGTTACAACACGGTGGTTAATACTTCTGCTAAATAACACAACACCCAGAAAAGCTCACCTCGCCTCGTAAACTGTTCAAGTATGAGGGACAGAGAACTCCCCAAATTCCACTACTTAACGAAAAAATAACCTTTTTTTTATTCTAATACAGAAGTCTGTAGCATATGTCTCCAATGAAATAGTCTCGTGCTGTTGCTTTTAAATAGTTCCAAGATGGAAAATGATTGTGATTCATGTACAGAACTTTCTTGGACACATTATTCATGACGTAAACATTATAATGTTGCAAGGTGAGTACCAGACTTAGTAATTACCTATCTATCACAGAGCATTTTCTCTGCTGAGATATGAGTTTCTTTGAAAAATTGTCAATTGGCAGTTCAAGTCCTTCATCATCTTCCTGCAGCAGTACAGGTCCAACTCCTATGTCGCTTGCTTCGATTGCAAGTTTGACGAGATTTTTAAAAGTTTGGCGTAACTAACGTTGGTGCGGTTTAATGCTGTTTTTAAATTCTCAAATGCCTACTGGCATTGTTCTGACCACCGGAAGTTTGTCAGAAGGGCATCTGTTAGAATTAATATAGCCCATTTCTGGTTACAACTACAAAATTTACTCTCACTTTCTCTGATAATGATACTTGCCATTAACCACGCAGTAAGACCAACTTTCTGATGTAACTGGATTAACCAACTTTCTCCCTGCGGTCCTCCAATCTTGATATTGGGTATGAGTCAGACTTTTTTGATGCGCTGACCTTTCAATAGTTCACAAAATCGTTGACTTACATCATTTTTAGAAACTAACAGGATCTGTGAACTCCACTCACTTTGACTCGGTTTGATCATATCTTTGTTGCGTTTCGCATTCGCTTGCTTCTGGATCTGGAGGGGTATTGTTTTATAAGACCAGCATTCCCTACATCCATCTCAAAGGCAATAGTATTAGTCCTCACGACCATAGTCCTGAATATGTTCTCATACTGCTGCAACAAAAAGTTCATTGGATTCTTTCCTCCTGAGACACATATTTCACAAACCTAACACAAGCCTCAAGATTTCCTCATTGTTTTACGTACATTGAGGCTCATCCAACGCCCCAAAATCTAGATTGATTCCTGAACATTCGGGCATCAAATTCTGGTGCATTTCTGCCAATTTCTCATCTGCACTAACCTGCCTTGGTCTCCATTTTCGTCGTAGAATTCTATTTTTATACTATCAATCCTCTGGAATGTTCACTGCTTTCTTTTCAGAGTACCCATCACCATAACTGTGTTTTATGTTCTCATTTATCTGTTGTCCGTCCATTTGACATTCAGGATTAAAGACCAGTGCCTGACCGTCTGCCTGTTCAGGGTTTTCCTGCAATGCTACGTTGAACAGTTCAACCCCGAACTGAATTTTAGCTCCTTAATCTTTATCTTTAGTTTTTGTTTCGTTATGTGACTTATAATGGTTCGACATTGTTCCTCTACTGTCTTCGAAAATTCCATAACGATTTTCTTTTAACTCCTCATTTCCCTGGTCTTCCCCGGGTACTCCACTAGAGAGGGTCTCACTCCCTCCTTGGATCCTGTTGGATTTCACCTAAGAGCAAACTGTATTCCTATAATTGACACTCTGTCCATCACTCCCCTTGTTACTTCTCCATATTTGAGTTGGCATTCAATCTTTATCTGACACAGGTGAAAGATAAATTACAGTCCAT
This sequence comes from Chiloscyllium plagiosum, assembly GCF_037043375.1. Taxonomy (NCBI): domain Eukaryota; kingdom Metazoa; phylum Chordata; class Chondrichthyes; order Orectolobiformes; family Hemiscylliidae; genus Chiloscyllium; species Chiloscyllium plagiosum. The sequence continues at coordinate 52,714,962 of NW_028270183.1, forward strand.
GTATTCCACAAATTCCCACTCTCTCGGGTAACAAGCCAGAAAGAGCGCAAATACGGTCATCTATTATTATTAGAGCCTGGTTAGCCCCGTATTTCTGAAAATTAAACCTTCTTTCCCTTCTGCTCCTTTCTGTCTAAGTAGCGAAGGTGGTAAGTTCTTCATCGAGATCAGGACGTAACGCCAGACCAAACACCTGTGTAGGCTGTGCACTCTCCTGCAGCTCCTCGGCTTTGTTTGCTCCATTCACGAATTCCACTGGTTTCGTTTCCTCTATCTCATCTTTCCGAACAGTGCCTATCTTTAACAAAAACACTTGAGTTTTATATCCCGCTTTACCTCAATGGAAACAACTGAAGCTTTATACCTCTCTTTCACCCCATTATCCTTACTTTTAAGGTAAGTAATCACCGATGGCCCTCTTCCTTGATTTTTAGTGTGTCATGCCCACTTCTCCTAATTTCTATCCTACTCAGGATTGCATGTTTGCCAAAAGCTAAACATTGCCGTTTGCAATCATGTATGTTTATCTGCGATCTTGCTGCTCTTCTCACTTCTGAAAGTTCCACGTGAATTCTTATCATCTCCCAAAGTGTGATTTTGAACTCTTTCAGCAGAATCAACTCTCTTAGAACGTGAAAGGCATGATATATTTATATGGCTGCACCCGTCTATCAAAATTACTGTTTAGTTTTTTCGAACTCAACAAACGTCTGCCCTGTTTCCTTCTTTATGTTTCTGTACCTCTATCATTTCGCTTCTGGTGAAATTCATAAGCTCTGGTACAATCCAAAATAGCCAGTTTGACCTCAATATTATCTCTTAACCCCTCATCTGACAGGGATGCAAATGTCTCACTCGCTCTGCCTGCTAGTTTCGCCTGAAGTATATTTACCCGGTCATCTGACCACTCTATCTAAATTAGATTCCTCAAGTTGTGGAACAGGCCCTTCAGTCTAAGCAGAACACACCGACCTTCCGAAGAGTAACCCACCCAGATCCATTTCCGTCTGACTAATGCACCTCACATTGTGGGCAAATTCACGTGTCCAAATTCACCGAAACTGTACATCTTTGGACTGTGGAAGGAAACCGGAACACACGAAGGAAACCCATGCAGACACAGGGAAAGAGTGAAAACTCCACACAGACAGTCACCCGGGACTGGAATCGAACCTGGGACACTGCTGCTGTGCGGCAGCAGTGCTTACCACTGAGAAACTGTACCGCTCCAAGCTAATTTTTCAAATGACGTACAGAAGGCATCGACATCTTTCTCTTCAATATGTCATAGCGTCAGCTTAATCTCCTTCCTGTGAACTTTAATTTCGTAATTAGGTCGCAAATATTGAAATTCAAACTCTCTCTCTTCCTCTCTCTTTCCTCTGTCTCTCTCTATGTGCTCATTGAAAAATCTTCTCTCTCTTACTTTTTCTTGCCTTCAAACTGCTAAAGTTTGAAGGCAAGAAAATCTTCTGCTAAATGAAGCAAATACCCAAGAAAACTCACCTCGCCTCGTCATCTGTTTAAGTATGAGTGAGAGACCACTCCACAAATTTCACCATTTAAAGGAAAAATATCAATGCATTTTTCAACTCTAAAAATTAAAATTAGACAACAACTGTTTGAACTCTAAGCCTCCTTTCTCAAAATTTTTGTTATCTCCCTCCCACTCTGGAACAATATGATAAACCAATAAAAAACCCTATTAAAATTCCATCAACTAAATCTTCTAAACCGCCCACCAATGTCATCGGTCTGTTTTCTTTCAGCTTCAAATCTCCCTGGTCATCTTTCGTGTTTTGCTGCATAGATGTTTCCTTTGAAAAAGAGACGTTTGATAGAGAGTGTTGGCTTGGTACATACTCAGACGATGACAGTTGGTCGCTTTATGTTTGACCCAAAATGCCGACTACTGTAGACAGCAAACATTGGATTGTCTTGTTTGTTCGATGTTGTAAGAAACAATAAATTCAAATTTGTTGTACCCTGGAGCATAATGTAAATTCGAGAATGTAATGCTCGAAAAACACAGCAGGTCAGGCAGATTCTGAGAACCAGAATAATCGAAGTTACGGCCGTAAGACCTTCATCAAGGCCGAGGCTTGTGTGTTGGAGATGAGAGATAAATAATTGGAGGGGTTGGGTTTGGAAGTAGCTATCTGGGAAAGCAATAGTTAGAAGAAGGTGAGGGAGAAGGTGAAAGGTCAGGGGGGAGAGTGATGGACGGATCTGCAGGGCGGTGCCGATTTGGGGACTTGGGACTGGCATAATGTGTCGGGTGGGGAAATGAGGAAAATGTTGAAATCCACATTTATCCCGAGTGGTTTCAGGGTAACAAAGGCGAAAATGAGGCGTTCTTCCTCCAGGCGTCAGGTCATAACGTTTAGGAAACAACACATATACTAACGATAGGACAGCCTGATATAATTTTTGTGGTAAATATTAGAATCTTCACAACAGAATGTCATCACGAGACACTTGGGGTGTCAGGCGAGATTCAGAGAGAAATTAACTTTGATAACCCTGCTGCAAGTTGGGTTATTAAAAGCATCTACAAGTAAGTGCCAGTGGGAGTGGTGTATTTGAATTTTTAGAAGACTTTTGATCTGTCAGAAATTTACCTGTACCTCTACCATTGTCATTTACTGCATCCGTCTCACCGTATGTGGTCTCCTCTACATTGAGGAGACAAGAAACTTTCTTGCGGATTATTTTCAGAGACCATCTATGGGACACAAACAAACACCAAACACGCTCCATTGGCTGAACAATTCAACTCCCCTTCCCACTCCGTCAGGGACAACAGCCAAAAACATAATTTAAGTTGATCAGTTAAATTCAAACTATTGTGAAAAAAGCCCAAAGTTACTCATTTTCAATTTTCCAGTACACTCTGAGACATCTTGTCAGTCCTTTGACATGTGCTTGAAAACTCGCGGTGCAAAACAAATTTCGCTCTCTCTTAAAGGTACAGAACACGCCTTCAACTTCATAACACTAGCCCGTTCAGTATTCAGAAACATCTTGCAGTCTTTATAATGCTATTAACAAACATGCTATCATATTTTGCCTTCTCCTCGCTGTTGAGGTGTTTTGTTTAATGTTCAGTGGCTTTTAAAGGCTTCTCAATCCTTTGGATTCCCAATAATTTTACGATATTGTGTGCTTCCTCTTTTGTTTAAATCCTGTCCATTACTGTGGTTTTCAGGCTGTGTTGTGTCGTCCTCACTTCAGTATGGTTATTCTTCCGTGAGATGAATTTCAGCTGGAACACCGAATCATCCGAGAAATTCCTGTCAATACTGTTCCATAGTCTTCCTTGCTAGGCTTCCCATTCAGTCAACTCTGTCCAAGTCCTTCCTCATGTCTTTGTAGTTACGGTATTCAATTATAATTGTGTCCCATACAAATGTAAGCAATATAGGTGAACTGAAAAATCGTGATATTGAGATGTGGAACATGAAAAACCTTTGGGGAGAAAGAGAGTGAGACAATATGGATGAGAAGAAGAATAAAATAGAAAAGGACATACATTGAAGACAGAAGAAGATATATTTCCCCTTTTTGGTGCAATTCCCATGTGCTTTGGTCCTTTCTACTGTCTGTGCATAACAGAGCAATATATTCACATTCAAGGTGCGATGAAAAACTTATAACTCTAATAAAATGACAGACACCAGCTATTGGCAGAACCTAGCAGGTCAAGTTATTTATTTACTGGTAAAAAGTGGATTCATTGAAATAAGGTGGGATACCAAATACAGGAATTTATAACACACATCCAGATACGAATGAGAGGCTGGAGCAAGGAATCCCAAAAAGGCGCTAGAGGAGGATCGTTGTTGAAAAATGAGGATATACTGAGGATCAAATAATATTTCATGTTCTTGTACAGTACATGCATTACTTTGTTAACTGTGTCTCTGTTGTTAATTCTTGTTATTTGTGCACACATGAATAATATATTCCGCCTTCAGCAACACACTGATTAAACTATGTATATGAAATCATTTTTCTACCAAACATTTACATTATCCTGTTTTATTGACATTGTCACTCGTAGTTTCTTCTTCCAAATGGATTCGTTTGCTTTCTATGCATTTACTTTTACTCTGGCTGGGAAATAAACAATATTCGTGGCTGGAGTCACTATGCAGTTTTTTTTTTCGTTTCTTAACCAATGACAAATGTGGCCTGTCTCTGATCCTTTAATCTTCGGTTTCAATAAAGAAGATAACTGTAAATAGATCATATACGTATGGACTAAGGCCAAAGAAAAAAACAGACAAATTATAAATTCAAGTCACGAAAACTGTGCAAAACGTTGTTTTCAGTTTTGGTTTATAAAAATTGAACTGCTTTGTGTTGCAGATAAATGTTGTCCTATTAGAGCAGGGAGAGCAAATTCTGATGAAAACCACACTTTTTCCATGCTGTCAGATTTTAAATTTTTAGTTTGGCAGTTGGTTCCGGAGACTTCAATGCCGTAAGAACCTCTCGATTATCTCAATGGAACGTGGTTACAGAGAGCATTGTATGTGGATAACACAGCACAATCATCAAGCCCGTGAAGTGGAGCATTAACTTTCTCCTTCACCCCGAACATTGACAGATTAATTGGAGATGGACGATAAGGCCAATAGCAGGCGATATCAACAATCCAGCCAGAAGAAGTGCTATTGTCACATATAAAGACTGTCGTGAAAGGAGTTAACAGGACATGGTTGTTCAGAGATTGAATGATGTCAGTCTCCATGGATCCGAACTGTGTCAACAGAGAGTTTCTTTTGTTGTGTGGATAAGCAACTTCTTTCAATATGTTGCATCATTGTCTCAGCGGTCGCGTCATCATCATCATGATCAGGATGAGCAGAGAGGGAGAGATCAGAATCTGAGAATATCAATTGGGATGTTCTCACAATTTATAAGAATCTGACAATAATAGAGTAGAACATTTCAAGAAGGGATCATAATGTGAGAACGAAGATTGGAATAGAACAACAATGGATCAGAATCTGAGAACGATAGAATGGAATATTACAACAATGGATCAGAATCTGAGAACCAGAGAGCGGAATGTTCCAAATATGGATCAGGATCTCAATGTTCAAACAATCGACAGAAGCTTATCCTATGGTTTTTTGTTGGTTTCTCATTATTGGAAATGGATAGTGTCGCGGATAGAAGGTGTACTCATGATTATTCAGGCAGGTTACTGTCCCATCCTCGCTATTGTTGGCGTTCCTGGTAAGTTTGTCTCTGTCCATTTGTTAATTCTCTAAACCATTGTGAACAAAATCGCGTTTTCTGTTATCTATAGTTGGGGAAGACGTGAACCATTGTATTCACTTACATTCACAAACTTCATTTTTATTCCTTTGATTTCATACCTTTCGCTAGCAAATATATGAGGAGGAACAAAACATTTTATAACAACGGAAGCCCCATTTTATCTGACGCTGATTTATATTTCAATATTCCTTCCCTTACTAAACCTGTCCACTACCACCTCCATAATACACTCAGTCTTCACTTCTTTTTCAGTGGTTTTTCAAAGTAAACCATCGTCTTGACCTTTGAGGATACAGTGCTCTTCCAATCACTCCTCCAGCCACAAATAATTTGATAATAAACTTATTATTCTCTTTACCTGGTCTTGTGCTGGTGCAACATGTGAAGCCGCCTTGACTCTAAAATGAGATGTTACAGATTTCTGTCACCTCTTTCAGCATAATCTGTAAAATCACACTTGGGTACAGGACTGTGCTATCGGTGCCCATGAAATTGCGGTTCTACGGAACTTTTTTATGCTCGAACGTGTGATTCCTAGAGTGTGTTACGTGTCCATCATCTCCCAAGTGCAGTGCCCCGATGTGTTCACACGGTGAAGGAGGCTGTCTCTGTCCCCACTGAAGGGAATCTTTGCAGAAGAATTTACGGGACAGAGTAACTGATAAAAGTGAGAAACTTTGTGAGATTAGAATTAATAAAGATAAATTAGACGAAGAACCTAATTCAATGGAAGGTTGATACGATGCTGCACCAGACTAGTCCATTCCATAGTATTCAGGAAAGTGGCAAAAGAGCGAGTGAAATAGTTATAGAGTCATCCCTTTGGTCCATGCCAAACATCACCCAGTCTAAATTAGTTCCAACCGCCTGATCTTCCTCCCAATCCCGCCAAACATTCCCTCTTCATATATTTATCGAAATGTATACCGAAGGTTGTAACTACAAGAAAGAATTATTCATTATCCTTCAAAGTTGTTACTAATCTGAAAAATCGAGAAAGTAGTCCGACGGGAAACAAAAACAAAGTAACTTAACGATAGGACAACTTGATTTCATTTTTGCGGAAATATTAGAATCATTACAAAGAAATGTTATCATTAGATACTTGGGGAATACTGTCAGGCTAGAATTAGGGAAGAGAAATCATCTTTGATAATCGTGCCACAAGTTATTGTCATTAACGCATCTGCAAGTAAGTGCCAATTGGAGTGGTGTATTTGAGTGTGCAGAAGACATTTGACATGCTGTTCCACAATGAAAGAAGGAAGTCAGAATCCATGGGTTAGGGGCGAAAATACTCCATGGATTAAGAATTGGTTCGTGGAAACAATAAGGAAGTGGCATCCTTTTCTAGACTGAATGCCGTTACTCATGAAGTATCATTTGTAACAGTATTTGGACCATAGAACCGTGGAAAACATACAAATGAATTGGAGGTTGGACCAAATAGTACACATCCCACTTGGTATTTATTAATTGGTGCGAGGTTCAGAAGTATTGCTTAAAGTGAACTGATTGCCCTTGATCGTGCGCGTGTGTGTGTCTGCGTTGCACAGTGCTGCTGTCCTTCAGAATATTGCTTTTAGTAATACACCTTCTGACACAATAAAGCCTATTCACAATCCACATTCACATGTCATGGAGCGTGACGGAATTTGACCCATAAACAGGATGGTTATGTAATGATGGTGAATCTTTAACAAGGTTATTTTCACATTTCCAGCTTTTTCAGAGTTGTCGTAAATGCAGAGTTTTCACAGTGTCTAGTCAGGATGGGTTTTCCGGGCCAATTTGATTATACCAAAAGAAACTAACTCAGGCAAAAAGCTTTCACGATTGCACAAAAATTTTGTTTTATGAAAGGGGAATGGCGAGTTCTCCGACCTCACCTTAAATTTGGTTTGAGCAAGCAGTCAGTTTCTGAGGCTGCTGCTCAAAGTGACAAATGGATGGAAGAAGATGTTTCATGCTAAATCTCTGCATCTCTCGCTCCCCTCTCCGACACAGACCTTTTTTTTTAAGGGGTGGTTATGGGGCTTGTTGCAGGCATTTGGATCAACATCGTTCAGTTGGGATAGTCTTGTTTATTTTCGGACACGTTAAGTTATTCTGCATTATGTTCGCTTTTGTTTGTGCTTCATTCTGTCGTGTGTAAATAAATTATGTTTTGTTTGAAGCTGAGAGATTTTGAACAGCGGAATCACTCCTGAAATTTCCACTGTACACCTGAGTAAAACAACTGGAACATTCAGCATCTCTGCTGGCTTGTTGAAATGCATTGAGGGTACCTGACACGAGCCATAACAGATTGGAGGCTGTTTTGAGGATTTTTCCATAATTCCAATTTGGGATTAGCGTTGCTGATCTCAGAGGAAACGAGTGACAGGTGTTAATGTCATTTGTTGTGTGTTTAATTCGTTTGGTTTCAACATTGCTGGGATAGCTGTTTCAGATACTAAGAGTTTTCTGGCTGTGGATGAAATGATTCCGGGAACTTTACAAAAGGTGAATAGCTGACAATAGCTGACAGTTTGGAGTTTGAGCTGTCTCCTTCCGTGAGAAAATGAGAGATGCTTTCACCAAATCTCAGCATATAAAATTGCTGGAAACATGATCAGAATGTTTAGAGACGACGATAATTCGATTGAAAATAAATTGTGTTAGAGGAAAATAGAAGGAAAGTGCAAAAGAAATGGAACTGTTTGAGTTCCGGTTGAAAGCAGAGGAAAGAGAACAAGAATGAATCACTTTTGCAGATTCAAAAGAAAAAGGAAGAGAGAGACAGGAAGAAAGAGAGAAGAGAGAGATAAGCAGACCGAGAAAAGGAAGAAAGCAAGGGAGTTTGAGCGTCAGGCATTGCCAGATAGGGAATTCATTTTAAAAGAATGGTAGACGAAGGCTGAATGTAAACTTAGTGAGGAAAAGCGTGAGGATGAGCAAACCTACTGTAGCGAAAGGCCGAGTGAGAATCTATTTGAATATATTTACGCATTACATAAATTTGTCAAGAGGAACGGAGAAAACCTCTTTTTTGAGAAGGTGGTTATACAGATGCACTGGCTCAAGACCACGCAGGTTCTGTTGATCCTCACAAAACCTGTAAGTAGATCTCGTGAGGTATTTGTATCATTGCGGAGGTGGAATCTGAGGCGTATAGGGAGATGAAGGAAACCATTTAAAGTGCACATGAGCCTGTGCCAGAAGCCAACAGACAATGTTTCAGAAATCTAAGGAGGCACCCATGCCAAACATATGTTGGGTTTGAGAGGCTCAAGCGAAGGGATTTTGACAGGTTGACAAGCGCATTAAAAATACAGCACATTGAAAACGTTCTTACAGAGATTATTAACTTGAAAGACTTTAAAAATACACTTCAGGAAGTAATAAGAACTCATGTGAGAGGACACAGAGTGAAAATGACAAGATTAGCAGCTGGAAGGGCTGATGATTAGGAGTTAGCTCATAAATCAAATTTTCGCTTCAATCATCACTTTCAATCTGTAAGGGATAGAAATTGGAGAAAAGATAAATCCTCACGTCTAAAGGGAAAGAGCGATATTGGTGAAAAACATGGGACATCTTACTAAAGAGTAAAAAGGATGTCATTGAAGCTGATGTATGATGTTGAATCTTTGATGTTGAAAAATGAGTAGATAGGTACCTCTGATGGACTATTGTCAAGAAACGGTAGTCGTAATTGGGAATTTACGGTGAGAGACAAAATCTTGAAATTACGTCGAGTGATTTCAGAGTCTCCAGCGAAGAGTGGAGATATCATGGTAGAAGTACTGGGAAAACTCTCAATTCCAGGAATAAAATTTGTTCTCACTGATATAAGGGGTGCACAGATAGGAGTGCTATCGAATGTGTTTGAAAGGCCATTGGAAACTCAGGCAATCTAAATATTTGGGACATATATGCTGTGTTTTTTTGCCGACTCTGGGATAACAAGGTCTAAATGTCAACAGTTGTCACACGAGAGATCAAAGAGTACAGATAACAAAGTTGAAGTTGTCATGGACTATCGCAGAACCCTCAGAACAAATCCAAGAAAGTAGCTCGGTCCCTAACTTTGATAATTATTTTAAGCCAGAATTTCTTATTATTTAGAAAGCCATAGCTTGATTAGGTATCGTCGCCATGGCCTTCTGAGGGGCAGATCATGCCTCAAAAACCTTATTGAATTCTTTGAGGATGTGGCAAAATACATTGACGAAGATAGGGCAGTGGATATGGCGTCCACTGATTTTAAAAAGACGTGTGAAAAGGTTCCCATTCGTTGGCTCATTCAGAAAGTAAGGAGGCATGCGATGTCGGGAAATCAGCATTGGCTGGTTCATAGCAGACAGAGTGTGGTAGTAAATTGAAAGTATTCAGCCTTGGAGTTGGTAACCAGTGGTGTTCTTCAGGAGTCGTTTCTGGAAGCTCTGCTGATTGAGATTTTTACAAATGACTTGTATAAGTAATTGAAAAGTTGAGTTAGCCAGGCTGCCGAATAAACGATGGTTGTTGGAATGGTTGATAATCTGAAAAGCTCTTGTAGGTTGCAACGGGACATTAACAGGATCCAGAGATGGTTTGAAAAGTGGCATTTGGAGTTCAACCTGGATACGTATGAAGTGATTAACTTTGGAAGGACGAATTTGAATGCTGAATTTACGGTTAAGGGCAGGATATTTGACAGTATGGTGTAATAGTGAGACGTTGATATCTATGTCAAAGTTGCCAGTCAAATTGATCGAGCTGCAAATAAGGCATATAGTGTGTTGGCTTTCAATCGCGAGAGGGACCGGGTTTAAGTGACATGAGGTTATTCCCCAGCTCTGTAACGACCTGGTTCGATCACACTAACAATATTGGGTTAAACTTCAGAGATGCCGGTGTTGGACTGGGGTGTACAAAGTTAAAAATCACACAACACCAGGTTATAGGCAAACAGATTTAATTAGAAGCGCACTAGCTTTCGGAGCGACGCTCCTTCATCAGGTGATTGTGACAATCACCTGATGAAGGAGCGGTGCTCCGAAAGCTAGTGTGCTTCCAATTAAACCTGTTGGACTATAACCTGGTGTTGTGTGATTTTTAATATTGGGTTACGTTCTGGTCGCTGCATTATAGTAAGGATGTAGAAGCTTTAAAGTTGGTACAGACGAGTTTTGCCGGGAAGCTGTCCGGACTGTAGTGCATGTCTTATGAAGAAAGGTTCAGGAAACTGTATCTTTTGTCACTAGATTGAAGAAGGATGAGCGTTGGCCTGATGGAAGTGGGTAAGATGATGATAATTATAGATAAAACTGATAGTCAGAGATTTCCTTCTCCGGGCGGAAATGTCTATCACTGGAGGACATAACTTAAGGTGATTGCAGAGATGTTTACAGGAGATGTCAGATGTAGGTTCTTTACACAAGGAGTGGTGGGTGCATTAAATCCACTACTAGTTGTATTCTTAGTGTCAGATACATTAGGGACATTTATCGACTCTTGGATACGCACATAGACGAAAGTACAATGAAGCTTATGTAAGCTTGTTCGATCTGCTAGTAGGAGAAAAGGTCGTCATAACATCGATGACCGAAATCCCTGTATTGTGCTACATTGTTCTATATTCTGTGTTCTATACCTCAAGTTAAATTGGGCAATAAAGAAGATGTCAAAAATTAGAAAAGAAATATTGAGTTACTTTCTAGAGCAAATATTCGATATGCCCCGCAAGAGTACATAGTGTCGCAAAGGGAGATGATGAAATAAGCTTGGATGTACGAACCTGATTATGCCTGGTGTGGATGTAGAAGATACTGTTCCGATTCAGCATAATCCACTAAATATGGCTCAGTTTCAGAAAGAGATCTAACTCATCCTCCAAGACGGAATAATCCAATTGAGTTAAACTGATTGGAACTCATCCATATTAATAGTGTCGAAATCAGATGGTATGTGACTGTAATAAGTGAACGATCGCAAAGTCAATGCAGTTATGAAGACTCTTGGATGTACGACTAAGTGTTTGGAAGACAGGGTTGAAAAGGTTGGACAAACATATTTATCAGATGGACTTGCTCAAAGGACATTGGCAAGTACCTTTTCCAAAATACTGAATAAAGTTTCCGGTTTTGTAACGTTAAATAGACTATATCAATTCAAAATCATGCTATTTCGTACCAAATAATGTGCCTGACGTATTTCATGGATTAACCAATAAAGTCGTTTCTGGATGACGCAATTGTGCCACATACATATAGATAATGTGTTAACGTTTCGTCAGACATGGAAGAATCATTTGTAACATTTACCAAAATTGTTCGATTGACTTCGTTAGGTACGCTTCGTTTTCACCTTGGAGAAAGTGAGAACTGCAGATGCTGGGGATCAGACCTTAAAAATGCGTTGCTGAAAAAGCGCAGCAGGTCAGGCAGCATCAAAGGAGAAGGAGAATCGACGTTTCGGGCATAAGCCGGTCTTCAGGAAGGAGGAGCATTCTCCTGCTCCTTTTGTTTTCACCTTGGTAAAAATGATTTTTCCAAAGCCCAAAGCATCTTCCTAGGCCATGTTATTGTTCATGGACAAATGGACCAACAGGATGAAAAATACAGGTAACTGGGAGTTTTCCATCCTATCGAGCAACGAGACTGATTGGATTTCATTGAAAATTTATACCAAATTTTAACATTGTGGCTGCTCCACTCACTGAATTGCAAAAGAAAGGCAATGGGTTTCAGCGAAAAGGGGACTATTAGAAGGCATTTGACAGCCTAAAACGTGTGTGAACCTCTGCCCCAGTTTGAGACAGACAAATTAATGCAAAGCCGTTCAAGGTAGCTATTGATGCGAGTGTTGTGGGTTTCAGTGCTGTGTTCACGCCAGAAGACAACGAGAATAAAGAAAAGACCTATCAGGTATTTCTCAAGGAGTTGAAAATTCATCAGCAGAAATATTCGACAGTCTAGAAGGAGACTTTGAGCTTGTGGTTGGCATCATAACTTTATAAATGTTTATGCGACGAATAATGCATCTGAGACAATCATATACACGAATCATAACTCATTGAATTTTGTGGAGAAACATACGGACAAACATTCCAGAATGGTTATTTGGAGCTTGTCGTTACAGTCATTCAATTCGAAGATTATGCATGTGGAGCACTCGAAAACGTGAATGGCGACGTGTTTCCGAGACTTGGATGAGAATGAGACTTCGATGACAGGAGTATAGCAGATTGCAATCGGATTTAGTGTGCATGCTTGCATGTTTGAAGCCAATATAATCTATATGAATGTTGCAGTGCAATGAGAATTTAAGATTAAATTGTTTTAAAATGAAGATATCTTTAGATATTGTTGTTTCGTTTTATCAAGGAGGAGCTGTGATGATGCTACTCCGTTAACAAGGTTATGTTGTCATTGGGTTTTGTTTCAGAGAGGTCGTATTGGAAGAGGACGGGGATTTCAAGTCTGGATAGCTTTTAGGGCCAGTTTGATTATAGCTCATAGATGCTGCCTAAGAAAAAAGGCTTTCACGTGTAAAGAAAATCACTTTTGCACGTAAAGGGGAGCAGCCAGTCCTCTCAGCTCAAATTTTCTTCGATCTGGTTTGCTTTTCGCAAGCAGGCAGTTTTGTGTGGCTGCTGGTTAAAGGAACAGTGACATGAAAGAAGGCGTTCCATGCTGAATCTCTCTGCCATCTCTCTCCTGCAATATTCTGTGTTTGACTTTACCTTAAGGGCTGTTTATTCGGAATACTTCACCAATTTGAGGGAAAAAGAAGTATTAAGTTGAAGTAGTCTGTTGGGTTTTCGGCTAGGCTGCATTGCGTTCTCGTTTGTTTATGTTTCATTTAGTACTCTGTAAAGAATTTTGTTTTGTATAAAACAGAGGGACTTTACCGGATGTGCCATTTCTGAAATATTCACTATAGATATCGTGAAAATAACTCGAAAAGCTGTAGTATGGGCTAACTTCGTGAAATATTGCGATGTTTCCTGACATGGTCCAGAACAGGTTCAAATTCAACGACACTCTTGAAGCTCAACACCATCCAGGAATAAGTAAGCGGATCGACGGGTATTACATACACATTTAAGCACCCCCTCCACAACAAACATTATTAACAATAGTGTCTAACATCTTCAAGATTTATTTCAGAAATTCACCAAAAATCCTCATATTTCACCTTCGAAAGCGAGGACCACAATATTTCACTTCTACACAATAACTCATCATCGTGTCTCTGAAATATATCAGCACTCTCTCGCTGTTGCTGGAATTCCCTCAATAGGAGCAATCTTGATCAAAGTACTGGAGAAGTGATTGCTGGGACTCTTGCTGAGATATTTTTATCAGCGATAATGTCTTGTGAGATGCCAGAAGATTGGAGTTGGCTAGCGTGGTACAAGTATTTAAGAAAGCTGGTAAGGACAAACCAGGGAACGAAAGCCCTGACGTCGGTCGTGTGTACGTTGTTGGAGGGAATACTGAGGGACAAGGTTTATAAGTGTTTGGAAAGGAAAGGACGTATAAGGAATCGCCTGCGTGGCTTTGTGCGTGTGAAATAATGTCTCAGAAACTGGATTTTTTGAAGAAGGAAAAAAGTGGATTGATGAGGGCAATGTGGTGGACGTGGTCATTTTGGACTGCAGTAAATCGTTCGACAGGGTTCGACATGGGGTACTGCCTATTAAGGTTCGATCTCACGAAATACAAGGAGAACTAGCTATTTAGATAAAGAATTGGTAGACGTCAGAGGGTGGTGGTGGTGGATTGTTGCTTTTCAGACTGGAGGCCTGTGACTAGTGGCGTGCCATAAGGATCAGTTATGGATCAAGGATCGTCTCAAGGATCCTCTACTTTTCATCATTTATAGAAGTGATTTGGATGAGAACATCAGAGGTACAGTTAGTAAGTTTGCCGATGACACTGAAATTGGAGGTGTAGCGGACAATGAAGAATGTTACCTCAAATTACAAGAGGATCAGGATCAGATGGGCCAATGGGCTGATGAGTGGCTAATTAGCTTTAAATTTACATAAATGCCATTTGCTGCATTTTGGAAAAATAAATCAAAGCACGACATATACACTTAATGTTAAGTTCTTAGAAAGTGTTGCCAAACAAAGAGACCTTGGAGTGCAGGTTCGTTGTTCCTTGAAATTAGAGTCGCTTATAAATAGGGTGGTGAAGAACGCGCTTGTTGTGATTTCTTTATTGGTCAGAGTATTTAGTATAGGAATTGGGAGGTCATTTTCCAGCTGTACATGACGTTGGTTAGTTCACTTTTGGAATGTTGTGTGCCATTCTGGTCCCCTTCCGATGTGAAGAATGTTTTGATAGTTGAAAGGTTTCAAAAGGGATTCATAAGGATATTGCCAGGGTTGGAGGATTTGAGTTACAGGGAGAGGTTGAATAGGCTGGGGCTGCTTTTCCTGAAACATGGAAGGACGAGGGTGACCTTCTGAACGTTTATAAAATCATGAGTGGCCTAGGTAGAGTAAATAGACAAAGTCTTTTCCCTAGGGTGGGTGAGTGCAGAACTAGAGGGAGTAGGTTTCGGGTGCAAGGGGAAAAACAGAAGGAGCTAAAGGGCAAAGTTTTCACGCAGAGAATGGTGCGTGCATGGAATGATTTGCCACATGAAGTGGTGGATACTGTTTCAATTGCAAATTTTAAAAGGCATCTGGATGGGAATATGAATAGAAAGGGTTGAAGGGAATATGACCTATGACTGGCAAATGGGTTTCGGGTACATTGGAGGGCATGGACGCATTGGACCTGTTGGAAACAAAATCAATAAAATTTAGACGAGACAACCAAAACCGGAAACAAGACAATTTATTCTACGATCCTATAAGAAAGGGTATCAATTGCATAAGCAAATGAGAAATGAACATTCAAACCAGTACACAGATATACTTTTGAGCTGCTTGAGGTCACCTCTTCTGACTTCTAAATTACCCAATCAAATTTACGCTCTGACTAACTTGCGATCTGGTCCTGTTATTTCCCCACCCCCTTCTCCAAGTTGGTGACCCTTCCCTCTGTACGTGCTGACATAAGGAAGATTCTGCTAAACTTGGATCTTGATGTTCTTTTTACATTGTTTGTAACATCTTCCATTGTTCAGAGGTACATTCCATTCTTGAACATACGTTTTAACAATGTATCGTTTCGTGCCTAGTTTATGCGTTTCAGCTATCTCAGCTATTTTGCTGAGACTATTATTCAAAACATTATGATGAAAGAAATTATTTGCTTTAATAATTCTGCACTGAAGTCAGTACTCAATTATCCACAATTTTACATTAAAGATAAAGACACAATTCCCTCATGCTTGCTTAAGTGATATTTTTCTTGTATCCCTTTTCTGCACATCCACACTCTTGCTTTGCTATTTCTGCAAAAGCAACACACTTCCCCACTTCTTACAACTCCCCCATTTCTTTTTTTATACTATTTGTTATTTTTGCATTTTTTTCTGACCACTTTTCACCCTATGGTGCCGAGGTTCACAATCTTACCATTTCTGTCCTTCTAAGTTTGTTTTTTTTCAAACTCTAGGAGTAATCTTCTACTCTCTCTTTCTTGCACTTGTGCTATTGTCATGACCATTATTGATGTTGTCCTCCCAAAGACATTACCAGCTTAGTTATTATCCACTTTAACACATTAAATCCTATCAGTAGACCTACAATTATTAGTAAGACATAAATGCCTAAGTCAACTAGCCATTTTCCCCAACCGGTCAGTCTCCAGTCACCCCATCCCCATCCTTCATCTTTTCGGAGTTCATCCCCAATTTCTCTTATACTGCTTATCTTTTTCTTTATTATTTCTGTCTTATCTTCCACTATGGAAGAGGTGTCTGGGATGAAAGTGCAGCATTCCTTACCAATCAGAGCACAGATTTTCCCTTTTCAGCCAAAAGATAGCCTAAAGCCATTCGATTCTGTCAAGCTGTTAGTCTTGTGGCAATCAATTCAGTGGTCATTGCCGATATTTAGGATTGAGTTTCTCCCATTGTGCCGGCGGTATCATTAATTAAATTTTCAAGGGCAGCCGCCAGCTTCTCTATTTCCACCCCAGCCCTTACAGTGCCGCAGTTTGGAGTCGTGTCCACAGCAGACGGTCTCCTTCAAAGACCTCTCGGGTCTGACGTCTTACCCTACCCTTTCTCAAGTTGGGCTCATGTTTTTCTATTCGGAGGTGAGGGACTATATGAGCGAGGTAACAGCAGCCACTCCAGCCTTTCTGGTCTTGAGGCAGTGTTTTTTGAACTTCATAACATGCATGTATTGCTGCACATTCGGTGATGCGAACGTATTTTTTCCCCGGGAATAAATGGATAGGCCTTCAGACCGCATACCCGATATGTACTGTTTCATATTCTGGGAGGGGTCGTGGCAATGGCTTGGCTGGTGTAGACGCAAGATGATTTTCCTAATGGGAAGGGTGCGGCGTCATTCTGATTACAGAAACAGGTGGTATTCACTGCTCCTTTCGGTGGGGAAATTCTAAGGCTGTCGATAACACCCTGGGTTTTCAGGGCTGGCCTTGGGAAACATCCCGCAAAGTTATACTTGCTCCTTACAGATTCCCACTTTGTATTATTTGAACCTAAGTCAAATTGTTGTACATCGTACACTTCTTTTTTAATAAGCGGTATTACCATTGTGGGGATTCCAGATTCGCCATGGTGTGGAATTTCTGCACAGACCCAACAATTGGCAAGTCCCTCTTGTTGAGCATAATTTTGGCATAGTGCAGTGAAGTGATTTTTCCCGCTTCCATGAACAGTTACTACTACTAACATCACAATATTATACCAGTACCCACCCATCACTGAACCCTGCCTACCGCCCTGTCTTAATCTTTTAGGCGCCAGGGAGAAGTGAGTTAACGCCACCCTTTGAATCAATAACAATACGTTAACGATCATCAAACGTTAAAAGAGTCAATTATCTCAGTTCATTCCTTCTTTCTCAGCTTAACTTTCAGAGGGTTGTCTGTAGGATGAGAGTGCTACTCCACCAATGGGACGTTCAAAGGACCTTTAACGCGATGTGACGACTCCACCCTTTCTCAGCAGTCCGCTTCGCTGTCTCAGTAGTGAGAAAGGTTAGGAATGGTCCATCCCAGCTCGGGTGGAGTTTGGTATCTTTCCAGGTCTTTATCAGGACCAAATCACACGGCTGTATACGATGTGCTGCAAATTCGAGTGGCAGTATCTGTACCAACAGGCCTTTATTCCAAAGAATAGATAATGAAGAGCCAAGTGCCATAATGTACTTTTTCAAAAACTTGTCATTAAACTCAGCTAGGCACGTCTCCTCTCCCTCCTAGGATTGGTAGCCCAAACATCATTTCATAAGGATAAAGTCCGAAATCGCACCTTGGGGTACTCCGAATGTGTAATAGCGCAATAGGCAAATATTTGGTCCATGGTAATCGAGTCTCTAGGACTAGCTTAGACAATCGCTTCTTTAAGGTTTGATTCATTTGTTCCACCCGTCCAGAGGAAGGCGGGTGCCAAGGAGTGTGGAATTCCCAAGAGATTTCTAAGCCTGCCATTACTTCTTGTAGGATCTTAGAGGTAGAGTAGCTACCTTGGTCTGAATCTATACTTTCCACCACTCCATACCTAGGGATTATATG